>NW_026462801.1:0-68322 GCF_021730395.1 Mercenaria mercenaria | reverse complement strand
AACCAAACCCCGGTTTTTTCCAGTTCCGTAAGATGCCCTTTGGATTGTTAACGCACCAGCAACGTTTTGTAGACTGATGCGGAAGGTTTTGAAGGACCTAGGGCACTCAGATAGCTTCATTGATGATATCCTGGTGTATAATCACATGGCCAGAACATGTAGTAGCCCTTACTGAGTTGTTACCAGACTAAGAGAGGCTAAGTTAACAGCAAAACCGACTAAGTGTTTTATAGGTTTTCAGAAGTTAGAAATGTTTAGGGCACATGATAGGAGATGTTCAGACCCTTGAACCAGTTCCAAATAAGGTACAGGCTATACAGGATGCCGAAAGACCGAATACCAAGAAGGCAATACGTTCATTCTTAGGGTTGTAGTTGGATTTTACAGAAGTTTATCCAAATTTGCCGCCATTGCAGTTCCACTCACAGATTTGACGAAAAAGGGTCAGCCAAATTTTATAGAGTGGGGTGAAAGTCAAGAAAAGGCTTTCCAGACTTTGAAGGCTAGCTTAATGGGTCCGCCTATTTTGAAGTTGCCAGATTTAGATCAGACTTTTATATTGAGAGTAGATGCTTCAGATGTAGGTTTAGGCTCAGTATTGCTTCAAGAAAGTGATGGAGAGAAATTACCTGTAGCGTATGCTAGTAGAAAATTGCTACTAGGGAGCAAAAGTACTCAGTGATAGGAAGGAGTGTTTAGCGATAGTATGGGCAGTAGCTAAGTTTCACCGGTATTTGTTCGGTAAAGACTTTGTCTTAGAGACAGATCATCAGCGCTCACTTATTTGAATAAAGCGAAACTTAGCAATTCCAGGCTGATGAGATGGGCATTGGCATTGCAGCCATATAGGATCAGTATTAGAGCAATTCCTGGTAGAGAAAATGTAGGCGCAGATTATTGAGTAGAGTGTAGACAGGTGGCTATATTATATGGTGTACAGATAGTGACAGTGTGTGTTTTCTTTTGTGTTTGCTATTTTCAGTATGTCATTTTGCTTTCAATTAAGAAAAATTATAAATTTTCTTTTTAAGGGGGGACGTGTGTCACAATTGACATACGGGCCTTATTTTATATGTATTGTAATGCAGGTATTGCATCATCTTTTTGTAAATTTTTGGTTATTGAGGTAAATGTCAGATTTCACGCATGAAATACCTCTCATGTTTTTCTGTATTTCATAACTTAAATTTCCATGTAAATTCCATTAAATTCTGTTCAGTAATAAGAAAGTTGATATTTTATAAACTTCAGTAATTTATGTTTTTATCCCCAAAACCACTATAATGGGCCTCAAATTGTCAATTTCAATTCGCGCCAAATTAGTTAGATTTCCCGGCTATATCGTGAATCCCGTGAAAATGACAATAGTCATAGCTCACGGCTTAGCCGTGAATCCCATGAAATTTAGTATTTGGCGGGACATTATCCTTTAAATAGACTGGACTAGATATGCCTTGGGCCACACCACCTTCGACTTTATAGACGAATCTATGTCTGAATTATTTTCTTGCTAGAAATTTATGCTCGATCGAGCTTCTTCCGCCAGACGATTTTTCCTGGTGATGTCATAACCCGGAAGTACAATGCCCGAGGTTCACTTGTCTTCACTCGCCTGGATGTGATATTCCCAGCGCAGAGCTTTCGTCCCATGGTTGTGCCGTAAACCGCAAAGACGATGATTTTGTTATCCTCTGAAGTCAGCTCAGGGATGCAATCACCTACCACCATAGGGAGCCAACACGGAGATCAACGTATTCACGGTTTAAAGGGACTGAATTTAGAGATCTGTTTTGTTTGTGCTACTTAAAGTTCACAATTACATTAAAGACCTGTGTCACGTCAGATTAGAATGGACTATAAGAACTTTTGTATCTAGAGATACTGAACTTTTTTTTTTCTTTCTGATAATCAGTTTTTTTTTTCTTTTCATATCTATTCATTGTTAATAATCATCTTTTGTAAATAAATTTGTAAATATTGTAAAGGGTGTTGATTTGTTCTGATGGTTACTGTCGCCGGTACGGCCTTTCCTGTCACAAACCGTAATAATTCGGCCACAGCAAATTTTACCATTTGCTTTTCCATCTAAATTGCTATTCATAGTTCTGTGTATTTGGTCGTGTTTGGCGGCAGAACGAGAAATTTCTCCAGTAACGAAGGTTCGATTATATAGTTTTCATTTTTCTTTGAGATTTCATTAGAATGTACAGACTTCAAAGATGGTATTGTGACAAAAGAGAAGGCTTAATCAGATGATATGTACGTCGGATTGCACCACTTGAGATATATCTATCCAAAGAGCTATAAAATAAATGTATTTTTATAGTTCTTTGATCTATCTCTTTCCGAGGGGGCGTACCCTAGAAATAGCATACAGATTGTAACGCACGCGCATATTTGTTGACTTCAACGACACGAACCACACGGCCAAAGAGCCCACCACCCCCGCCCCTGCACACACATCATGATCAACCAATGTGTAGTTGCACTATGCTAAATTATCACTTATATGACATCTGGTGATTTTAACTTGAATACTATTTCATGTTATTAAACAAATCAGGGCATAAACTGCATTTACCTGGTCAAGTGGGATAATACGTGATGTAAAATGTGGCGATTCTAGCTTAAATACAATCAGTATATAAACACCCAGACTGACAGCCGACGGGCAACACAAAACAATATTCTTCCGCTTTTGGCAAAAAGGAAACAGTTTCAGAATGACCTAAATTGAATAAAGATTCTCGTGCAATTTACTTGTCTCATCACGATTTCAACTTACCATTTTCGAAATGACGCATTGGACCGGAAGAATTAAGTACAAAATGGAGATAATTTTAAATGCATTCAACGTAGAAACTGTTCTTGTGTACTGCTCTGCATCTCATGTAAGTTAAACTGTCCGAGATGTTCTTAGTACTTCTGGACAAGAAAATATTAGCTACATAAATAGAAATATAATCAGAGTACTCTTCAACACAGACATTAGGTTCTTGTAAGATGCACTTCGTCTCAACGATATCTATGTGCATCTTTAGTTTCAATGAAATGTCGGCTGTACATTACGAACTTTTTGCAACATCGATCTGTCGGAAAACCGATAAATTTGCCTATATAAGCTATATTTTATTCTGTATTCTTAAATTAATGTGTAACTTTGATACATTTTTTAATTATTCGTTTACAAATTGCGTTATCTATTATTCTTTTTAGTCCAAAGATTGCACACATTTAGCATAATATAATTTAATTGTAACATATGTTTTAAAACTACCCTTTGATATTTACTGTGTATTACAATACATTCTCGCATACCAGAGGTATATCGTGGTTTCCCGGATGAACGTCTCGGGATTTTGACGGACCTCTGATGGATGAGAATGATTACAATATTGCCTAGGGGTAAACAATATCCGGTCAGTGTTGTTTCAAATCGGGTCATAAAAATACGTCACCCCAATTACCTTAGGTGATACTGTTAGGTATTTGTATGGTTTTTGTGTTGATATGTATATATTTCACTTTCTTCTGTCGTTTCTATAGTCTTTTCCCTTTCCTTCGGGAGTTATTTTTATGATTTTTACCCTTATCTTATTAATCGTAGACAGTAGGAAATTTAGAATTCACAGCAATATATTATACTTGTCCGGCCATCTATGAATTTAGATTATACCATAAATAGTTAATAGATTTGTTCCGTAAATATTTACTAAGTAAAGATCCTGGCCCAAATTTCATGAAAAAAACTTAAGTAATTACTATTCTAAAATTGAGCTATTGTTTAAGTTATTGTTATTTAATGCTGATTTTTTTTTAATGTATTTATAGTTAAAATATACTATGGTAGTAGTATTTGTCAGCAGTACTTATTCAAGTCACGCAAATATGATATTTCTATTTAAGCACGATATTAGAAAATTAATCCTTACCATGCTAAATTTCTATTTTGAACGTGTCTATCTTTCAATTTGGACAGTACCATAAATCATGAAATGAGGTGCATACCAAAAAGTTACTGGCTGAATGGCAAACAGTGCAGATCATGATCAGTCTGCACGGATCTACACTGATCGTAAATTTATGTGTAAGATTTTTTTAAAGAATGTTACGCTTTTAAAATTCTTTAGATGGCCTATTAATATTCTTGAATATTTATTTTATTTACAGACTGTTTCTTGTGTGTAAACATTTCTTTCTTTTTTTGTACATAGAAATATGTTTAACATGATGTTTCATGTATTGAAAAGAACGTAAATTTATGTGTTTGATGTATGAAATGTAACAATTTCTAAATATTTTAGATAACATATCGAGGGTTCAACGCAATAAGGGCGTATCTACATATAATAATCCTATGTAGATACGCCCTTATTGCGTTGAACCCTCGATATTGATTTTCGTATTCTTAAATATCACATTTATTTGACAACTGATAAAGTATAATATAAATTTTCGACACTTTAATATTATCAAAACTCCATTCAAGTTTCGCAAACCGCCCACTAGAAAATGCATCAGAAAATGATCAAAGCTGTTAATTATCGACCCCCTTCCCCGTGTTACTACAACAACAATTAATACGGAAATCGACGAATGCATCTGGTAGCGCTGATATTGGGATTATTGATGTCGTGATAGATAGAGCTGTCCCGCTTTATTGGTTTAGAGATGTTTCTAAAAGTTGGAAATGCATCAGTAGCAAAATGTGAGTAAAGGTCGAACGGACAGACAAAGCGATATAAATATCTAAAATCTCAACATGAAACATCAACTTTATTGATACTATAAAATATTTTTGTTTTGTTTGTTTGTTTTGGGTTTAACGCCGTTTTTCAACAGTATTTCAGTCATGTAACGGCGGGCAGTTAACCTAACCGGTGTTCCTGGATTCTGTACCAGTACAAACCTGTTCTCCGCAAGTAACTGCCAACTTCCCCACATGAATCAGAGGTGGAGGACTAATGATTTCAGACACAATGTCGTTTATCAAATAGTCACGGAGAACATACGCCCAGCCCGAGGATCGAACTCGCGACCCCGCGATCCGTAGACCGAACGCTCTACCTACTGAGCTAAGCGGGCGGGCTACTATAAAATATTATTTATATCGAAAGAAAATACAGTAAGAAGCAAAATAAAACAGGAACAGCTACCTTTACATGTTTTAAACACGTCATGTGATAAAAACCAATGTATCATCTATCCTAAAAACACAAAATATTTTAAAGTAATTATCTTTTAAAACAAAAATATCATTTTCGTAATAAGCAAACCTCTACGTGGTGCGTTTTCCAATACAAAAATAAACCAGAGGGCCATGATGGTCCTGTATCGCTCACGGAGTACCATTGCTCAAAATGATATGATCAAGTTTTGATATAGAGGGTCCTAGGCTCAAATGCTGCATTTTTTTTTACTAACACGATTTCCTTACATACTTATATATTCGTTTACAAATAATAAAGGGAGGTTAATTTGTCGTAAATTCAGTCAAAAGTTATCTACCCTGATTGTTCGAGTCCATCTGATGGCACAAATGACATTTCAAATCAGTGTCTTCATTGGTTACTGAGATACAACCATTTAATTTGAAACAAAGGGAAGTTTTTGTTTGGTTTGTTGGGTTTAACGCCGTTTTTCAACAGTATTTCAGTCATGTAACGGCGGGCAGTTAACCTAACCAGTATTCCTGGATTCTGTACCAGTACAAACCTGTTCTCCGCAAGTAACTGCCAACTTCCCCGCATGAATCAGAGGTGGAAGACTAATGATTCAGACACAATATCGTTTATCAAATAGTCAACGGAGAATATACGCCCCGCCCGAGGATCGAACTCGCGACCCCGAGATCCGTAGACCAACGCTCTTACCTACTGAGCTAAGCGGGCGGGCTACAAAGGGAGGTAATTTGACATAAAATCAGTCCACACTATCTACCCTGGTTGCCTCAGTCAAACTATAAAACAATAATGACATTCCAAATGAGTTCTATCAAATCCATTTTTATTAAAATCAGGGGAGGTAATGATGCATTGGTATATGCATGTAGAAGATACAGAGTACAAGCCTATACAACAATATAGTAGAAAGTATTTATATCGATAAATGTTCTATCAAAAGTTACCTAATACGATTATTCTTACCATGAAAGACATAAATAACGTTTCAAACAAATCTCATTTGAAGATGCTAAGGTGTCCTCATTTAGAAAAAAATAAAGGGATGGTAATTTGTCATAAATTCAGCCAATATGTATCTTCAGTGATTGTCCAGTCTGTCTGTTGACATAAATGCAATTTCAAATCAGTATCTTCGTTGGTTACGGAGATATATCCATTTTAATTTCAAATAAAGGGAGGTAATTTGAAATCAGTCCATAGTTACATACCCTGATTGTCTCAATCCAACTAATGACAATAATGATTTTTTTTTTTATTTGTTGGGTTTAACATCGCGCCGACACAATTTTAGGTCATATGGCGACTTTCCAGTTTTAATGGTGGAGGAAGACCCAGGTGCCCCTCCGTGCACTATTTCATCAGGAGCGGGCACCTGGGTAGAACCACCGACCTTCCGTAAGCCAGTAAGACATAATGAAATTTCAAATAAGTCCTATAAGTACTTACTGATATAAATCCATTTTGATGACAATCAGGGGAGGTAATGAGATATAAAATAACTCATGGAATCCAAGATTTATTGTTGTTGAAGCTATTTTGGAAGTTCGTATCAAGTCAAACCATAAAAGAAATCTCTATATGGTTGCAAAGGCCAACATAGCCAATTTTGGACCTTTGCGGGGGGGGGGGCATAACTCTATAGAATCCATGATGGAATCTGCCCAGTTCAAGAATGGAACCAAGATCTTGTGGTGTTACAGTTGTACGCAAGTTTAGTTAGAGTAAAATCATAAATGAAGCTGCTATTGTGCAGACAAGGTCAAAATAGCTTAATGAGTTTAATACCTCAACAAACTGTCTACGTGGTTACCTTAGCGCGAAGTGATATGTATTGTATTCGTCTGTTCTGTCTCGCTTCCAATATAAATTGTCGTCTGCAGCAGTGGCTTCGCACATTAATTGTAAAACAAGTTAGCTTTATAAAAACGCTAGTATGTGGCTGTTGCTGACTTAACGTCGTAAATAATTATTTTAACATTTTTAAACATCGCTCTACAATTAGACACAATCACAGCACTGTTAACGGAATCGTGTGCCATGATAGCTCAGTCGTATGGCGTCTGCCTTTATTCCTGAAAGATACTATCTTCAGATGATGGTAAAAAACTGCAGCTGGCCGACGTAGTGACTTTCTTCTCGGGGATGTATTCACACAGCTTCTGGTTCGACGCAAGATTTTTTTTTCCTTAGCGGGAACATCATAATCGAGTTTCTTCTCTCCACAAGCGAGATTTCCGGACTTTATCGCAGATTTTCATATAAAACTATCGTAATACCGTCTCGCCAAAGCGGGCCGAAAACAGTCAAATAGTCTATCACAACATAATATCAAAAAGAGTTTCCTGTTGGTGGTTTTGCAGCTGCCTCCGATAAAATATGCATGCAAATATCATTTTCCCGTCATGCAGAAGTAAATTTCCTTTCTCACACTGCCAAATGTTAACTTCTTCTTGTTACCTTAGACAGCATCATTTGATTGTTACCTTGAACAGCATCATTTGAATGCATACGTAAATATTGTATCATCGTTCCTACGAAGAAACACAACTGTTTTACTTGCCATTCGAAAGCACCTTCGCAGTTTGGTTTATCCGCCAGTTTTATGAAGTTATATCCTGAATATTTAAGTCTCAAATACCGATCTGTGTCAACATTTTGATGTCCATTCGCATGACTTTTTGTTACGTTTACATGACCTGTAAAAAGAACAATAATGTCGTAAATATTGTATTTGTATGACCTGCCCCTGGTAATGAGTATAGAAAAATAAATAAAGTAGAATACAAACTTACACCAGAAAATAGAATCAGTTATAGGACGAATTATTTAAATATCTTTTTTACAAAACACATGGTCATATGACTCTGAATCGCTCACCTAAGTAATATGAGGCACATGTTTAAACTGATGCTAAAGAATTAGAAAGTTGGTCAGTAAGTCACGTTCATGGTCACTGAAAGTCAGTTTTAAGATCAGTGTGCAAAAGTTTTGCCCGAGGCCTGCACTGAAAGATCACAGCTTAGATTATTGACTGGATTGTTTTGTTTTGTTTTAATCATTTTATTTGTTACGCTGCGCTGCGTAGTTATGACTGTTCCAGTCCAAACTAATCAAACGTAGGCCCAGTGAGATTTGAATTTTGAGACCCGTTGCCAGATACAGGTCGGTGGCTGGATTATTTCCAAAATATTAGATTTATACGATATAATAAAAAGGATGCCTTAATTCAAGGCCCGGGTGTTAGTTTTGGAACATGTCTGGGTCTTGGCTGGAGTATTTATTGTTATTGTAATGTTTTTTAAATGTTATATCCCCCTAAATTGTGTCTAAATTGCCAAAATAATAAATAGATTATGAGATATATATTTAATTTATTAAATTTTTCATCCAGGTAAGAGCCGCGAGTACCTTTTCTTACACTCCTGAAACGCCTGAGATGAACTGCCACTGACCACACCCTACTACTTTATTTTATTATCAGTAAACTTTTTAAAACTTTAAAACTTTAAAAACACATCTAAAACATAGCATTTATAACGTCCGATTGTTGACAGTACACGGGTTATTTATAGATTACACGCCACGCCTACTGCATAAATGTGTCATATCGATAAATATGCTTATTCTATATACTCGTAAACTTTGAATGTACCTTACTGATACCGTTTTACTCTATGTGCTGTCATTTTGTCATTTTTTGATGTTTTTCAGATCTGTTTTTTGCACTTTATAGTCCAAAGTCTAAGTTTAATTATTATATCAATATTAATTACTTTACGTATTGTATAGAAAAATATATTACGATCGCGCTGTATGAAATTATGCGGTTGGGTTTTCATAATTCGACCGTTTCTATGTGATTTTGCTTATTTTAATTATATTATCTTACTAAAAATGCTCTGGCCATATAGCTATATATGTTCTTTAGCGATTCTGAAAATTTGGAGATAATCTATGCATTAATAAATGTTTTACACGCGAATCCTGTGTACCCGTCGCCTAAATTACGCGTAAGAATTTTTTAGAAGTTAAAATTTACCTGTTTACTGTACCTGTTGTTTGTTTACCGACTATTGACTAGAAAATCATTCAGTAAGTTTTATAGCAAGACTTCAGAAAACAAGAGGCCCAAGTGGGCCTTAGTCGCTCAACTGAAGCAAAATTTGACCTAATTAGATCTTGCTTGTGACAAAGTATTACATTTAAAATAGAATTTTAAACAAGAGCTGTCCGTAAGACAGCACGCTCCACTATTCGGCGATCTGACAATAAAATTAATATATATCTCAACTTTAAAAGGAAGATACACTAAGGGGTATAATTCTGTCAAGAACACAAATAAGATTTATTTGGATTGTTACCAGACATGCAGATGACGATGGTAAAGATATATTTTGAGTTTCAAGTCATTATCTTATAAAGTACCAATGTTATGCCCAGAAAACAAAATTTGTCAAAAAATTAAGGTATGAAAGGGGCATAATTTTGTCAAAAATACAAATCAGAGTTATGGGGATTGTTACCACACATGCAGATGATGATGATAAAGATACATCTTAAGTTTCAAATCTTTATCTTATGTTGTAGTAAAGTTATATCCACAGAGCGAAGACTGCAAAAAATCTTTAAGAATGAAAGGGGCATATTTCTGTAAAAATACAATCAGAGCTATGAGGAATGTAACTACACATGCAGGTGATAATAATAAAAAAATATTTTTAATTTTAAGCAGCTAAAGATATGTCTATATAAAACGAAGCTTTTGAAAAATAATAACATGAAAATAATTCCATGTCTAACAACTTTTTGACCTTGACCTTGGGTATAATGGGACCAGCCCCTGCACAGTCTTTGTTTGTATGCTGGACAATGTTAATATGAAATTACAGTAAGATATAAGTTACAGTAACAAATACATGACAGAAAAATACAAAGTTGCCGAAAACCTTTAACCTTAAAAATAATCTAAGTATAAACACCTTGGTGACCTTGACTTGGGTATAAGGGCGCAGCTGTTTGTATGCTGTGTGCTATGCTATATGTTATGTGAAGTATACAGTAAGATATAAGTAAACAGTAACAAAGATATGACAGGAAAACAAAGGCTGTCAAAACATTTAACCTTAAAATAACCTAAGTATAACACCTTGGTGACCTTGACCTTAGTATAATGGGTCCATTACCTGCACATATTTTGCTTTTATGCTGGACAATGATTACATGAAGTTACAGTAAGATGTAGGCAATAGTTACAAAGATATGACACAAAAACAATGGTTGCAGAAAAAAAAATTTAATCTTAAAAATAATCAAGTATAACACCTTGGTGACTTTGTCCTTATGTATACAGCCCAGCCCCTGCACATATTTTGCTTGTGTGCTGGACAATGTTTATGTGAAGTTACAGTAAAATATGCAATAGTAACAAAGATATGACAGAAAAACAAAGATTGTCGAAAAACTTTAGCCTTAAAAATAACCTAAATATAACACCTTGGTGACCTTGTCCTTATGTATAATGGTCCCTGCCCCTGCACATACTTTACTTTGCTTGTATGCTGGACAATGTTATGTGAAGTTACAGTAAAATTAAGCATGATAAGCAATGTAACAAAGATATGATTATACCCTTTTCTAGTATGATGTCAGATGTGAGACACAGCACAAGATCCATTTGAATATATCTTTATTTTGCTGCCGACCTTACAGTGCTCAGATGTAGAATTGCACACACATCTGTAACAAAAAAAAATGCATCAAATATAAATTTAACCTACAAAGCTGATAATAAACTTTTTAGTCAATACCAAATGTTAATATTCAGTCAAAACAAATCTAATGTACTCATGACAATAAATGGTAGTACAGAACTTACACTGAGTTATAGATTTTATTTTCAGCCTGTAATCAAGTAAGGCTTTAAAAACAGATTTTTTCATTTTCCTGAGAGACTTTTTTCTCTTAATTCAACTAGACTTTTCTTCAGATAAATTACATATTTAAATATACTTAAACATCAGCAAGAGCTAATGTTATAGATGAAATATTTACAAAAACAACCGTATGACAATCCTATGACAACTAGTCATAACTAATACTAGTAGAGCAATTACTTTAAACACTGGTATGAACACATGTTACAAGGTTAGTATAAGTGCAGTCAGACCGGGATTCGAACCAGGGCCTCGGAATACCTTCAGATATTCTACCAACTGAGCTACCCTGCCGCCTACACACTTTCTCCCCATTTAAATATTCAAGTCCTATACCGTGACATATTTCCCCACCATTTTGAAATTTGTCCTTAATTTTTTTTTCAGCAGGTACTTAAGTATATATAAGCAATTACAGGCATAGGAGACTAGCCAGTGTAATACCATCACCGTCCAAAGCTGGGCGCCAAATGTCAAAGGGTGAGAAAAATGTGCAGCCAGACCAGGACTCAAACCTGGGGGCCTCATAATACTGTTCTGATGCTCTACTGACTGAGCTACACGGCCGTCTACATTCTTTCTTGCTGTTTTAATATTCAAGTCCTATACCATAACATACAATACCGGAATTCGGTCTAGAGTAGAGATCCGGGCTACTCAAATTTGATGTGATCCTAGGAAATATTGAGATATTTTTTCATAACCTTAGGACAGCCAGCACATATTTATGCAATCTCGCCAGGCATATATATATGTTTTTGACAACACAAAAAGTGAGTCACTCGACCTTAAGCTATTTGCGGAAGAAAAGAAAATGAAAGTAAGAAATGCTAAGCTTGAAAACGAAAGCCATATTTGATTCGTAGATAGTCAGGGGTCACGTGCAGGGGTCACCCCATCTGGATGCTCATGGTAACAAATTGAAACTAAAATTACCTGGGCTTTAGTACGGCATGTCAGCTTTTCATCTACAAAATGATAGTTGAGCTCAGATACCCACAAATCCCAAATGGGTCCGTCACGGACCAAGGGTACACTGATAATTTTAGAACTGCATCAAATCATTCAAAAGGTTGTTTTTGATGTTGTCTGAGAGTGTCTGTATACATGTATGCCTTGGATTTAAGATATAACCATATTTGAGAACTGCAGACCTAGACATTTAAGAAATATTTTCAAAATTAATTTTGTGTAATAAATGTTGATTCTATGGAAGCGTGAAAGGGTCATCAGACGCTAATATGTTTTATTACGTTTAAGGCTGCGGAAAGGATATGGCCAATAGCCCATGACGTGTTTGTAAAATAAACTGCATTTAAGCAAATCTGTATTAAACCACATACGCATGTTTAACAGTTTCAAATGCTATTAAATACGTCAAAATATAACTATTCAACTAATAATGTCGAAATTTTTCTCCTTTCTTTTCCGAGGTGAAGGTCACGATTGACTGGTTCAATATGGTCATTCAATTCATTAGCATGCAGCTTGTTAAAATAAAATGATGGAAAAGTACCGGTCAACATCAAAATGCTTCCGGTGAATTGAAAGAAAGGCAGAGAAACGAATTGTCGACTTATTTTTGGGGTATATTATAACCCTAAAGTACGTCACTTGTATAGTTCTTTGAAAACATGTCCCCAAAGGCAAAATTCACAGTGTTCGAAATTGAAACTTCACAAATTTATGTGCTGGTGTAATCAAAACTAAACCCCAGATGTGTGTTTAAAGGTGCTGATTTGACTGTGATTTTTTTCTAAACCAGAGCGCTAGATATTTTTTTTGGCCATTGAGTATTTACTCAACATATTTTATTGTGAATGAGTAAAATGGTAATATCTGAAATTGACTACAAGTAATTTTACTCTTAAAAATTTATAAATGTGAAAAAAAAAAAACAGAAAACAGTTTTATAACATATTTATTGGGTGTAACACCCATGCATTTGTTTGCAGTTTAGTTTCAATTCATCATTTAAGTTAATTTGCTTCTTTTTTTCGCTTGGCTTGCTTTGGCTTCACACTCATTACCGAATTGTTCACTTATACATTCTTAGAAAGAGACATTTTTGTTTATTCCACACTGGAAGTTGATATTTTAAATCAACGCCACTTTAAAATACACTACCGTACCATCAGTATTAATTCCCAACTATCTGTATACACAGACATTGATTGTAAAAAATAGTTTAATCTAGGTTTATAGAGTACCATTCAATGAGTGTTTATGTTCAATGTGGGAGAATTATAATTATAATACCGACTGTGCTCATGTTACATAAAGCATCCAGACGATTCAGATTTTGTTTACGCCAATAAAAAGTCATTGCGTGCATTTCTGTTATTTCATATAGATCTACGTTTTTATATGCTTAAAAATTATCAGACATGCAAATATGCATTATTTCCACAGGTGCTAGACACATAACCAAATATTTTACATATATAGGCCTATAAGTAAAATATTTGGTTATGTGTCTAGCACCTGTGCATTACTTCAAAGCGTAATTTACACTTTTTTTATATGATCTGCCTACTGTGTGTGCTCTACTGGGTGAAGTTCTGTAAAACAGCTTCCCTTGACCAGTGTTGACACTTTAGCTGTTTAGAGTAATATAGATCTACGCCCTGCACTGGTATCACTATTTGAGGCTTAGCATCATGAAAAATGGAATACATACACTTAAAAAGTAAAATGAGGTACAGTACCTACCGCAGAACTAGTAAAACCAACATGAATATTTCACATTTTCAACAGCTGATGACAACACCTTCGTTGACAGCAAATGGTGTAAAATTATTAAAGGGAAGTCACCACTGTTAGTCAATTTGATTGTAATTACATTTGCGCTTGTATTAAAATCTTTCAAATGCGGGAAATTATGTGAGATACACTGAAGCTATATTTTATTTTGTTGTTTATCATACTGTACATAGTGCTCAATAAAATCAAGCGTAACTTTAGTTACATTTCAACACTTACTGATGGAATGCGAATCCAAATTCTTGGCGATATAGAATTTCAGGGTCGCCGCTTTGATAAGCAGTGGAACTGCCGTCTTTTATGACGTAGACAATATTACTATATCTGTCTACACTACTTCCGGGTATACTGGTTTACAAAAAAAAAAATCTTTACGGAAATGATCAAAAAGATAAATTTCAAATCAAAAATAAAATTTGAAAGAAATTCATATATCTTTCAAACTAGAACAGTAAGCCGATGAACACTTAAATCCATTGCACGCTGAGCATGCGTATTTAAACTGCTCGGTTTGCACGCTGGGCATGCGCATTTAACCTTCTCGGTTTGGCACGCTGGGCATGCGCAGGGGAACAATTATTTGCGCGGCAGCGCACGCTGCACGCTGAGCATGCGCAATAACTATTTCTCGTTTATGCACGCGTTTCTAACCGTGCAACACGTTTCACGTTTCGCCTTCAACACGCGAGTTGCTCGCGTTATCACGCAAACTCGGGGAACAAACTCGCAGGCGCCACTGTAGGTTAGGATGCTTATGAAGTCTGTGTTATTCATAGAGGAGTTGAGCTGAAATGAAAAATAAATGATTGTTTACGTTTTTCTGTGTTTTCATAAGGAAAATGTATTCAAAAGCATCTTCATTGCAAATGTTAAAGTGTAGGAGGAGTCTGAAATGCATTTTATACTTTTTGAAATTATCATAAATATGTTACCTTTTTTTCCTTTGCAAATTCTGAACTTGAAACAAACAAATTTCGTAGCATTCTCTTTCCTTTCTTGTCATTTTGGAATTTGGACTGAAATTGGGAGAATTGTTTTGGTTATTGTTTTATATTATCATGAATGTTATGTACATTTTTAGCCCACCCTCATCAGATGGTGGGCTATTCAAATCACTCTGCGTCCGTGGTCCGTCCTTCGTCCATCCTTCCATCCGTTAACAATTTCTCGTTATCGCTTCTCCTCAGAAATTACTGGGGAGATTTTGACCAAACTTTATCAGAATGATGCATTTATACCCTAGTTGTGTTTCCCTAAAAATCAGACTTGTTCAACAATTTTTACCTCACCTGAGCCAAAGGCTCAGGGTGAGCTATTTTGATCACTCACCGTCCATCGGGACTCGTCCGTCCGTAAACTTTAACTTTAAACAAACTCTCCTCATACACCACTAGACCAATTCAGGGATCACTTTTGGCAGATGCATTTATGAGATAAAATCCCATTTGCATTGAATAAATTATATTCCACTTTTGTACAATACATCCATAATTAGTCTTGAAAGAAGTAAAATCTTGCTGGAAAAAAATGAAAATATGGAGAAAAATTTTTTGGTCCCAATGGGGCTTGAACCTACCCTCCACCCTGTACCTTTTAACTATATTTTCTCATGATTCTTTTGATTGATCTTGATTATGATTTTTTGACCGTCTTGTCCATAAGGCCTAGAGCAAATAAAGTGACATTATGTCAAAAAAGTTATTTTCTGTAACTTAACTTTTTTCAGTTACATTTTATAGCAAAACCATCAAAGTTTATAAAAAATGTTAGGTTTTAGAAAAGTAATAGACCGTTTTGAAAAAAAAACAAGGATATTGTCAAAATACCGGTAATACAAAAATTAAAGAATAATTGGTAAAGTTACATTGAAAAAGCTCACAGTGAGTGATGATTGAGAGCATATACACTTATTCCAGGGTGCGTATGATTTGAACAAATGGATTTCTGTGTTTTACATCATCATAACTTACGAACATAACAATGCAAAGTTAAACATACTTTAGTATAGTTATTAGTGCAACCAGTATTCATTTTTCACACTTTTTTTATGAAGATAATTGCCTTTATAACGTTAGGGTTGGGACATAGTGTTTTATGTTCAACAAATGAGAATTAAAAACTTGCAAACTGTAACAATGTCTGGTCTTATTCACTGATCTCAAAGGTATTGTCAATTCCAAAATGTAAACAATATATGTACTTTCTTAGCACTCTTAGATTTTACAGTAAACACTGGATATACAGCTTTGGATATAACTAATATATTTGTTGGCCTGGTCCTAATACTTTTTTTATTAGCTCACATGTCGGGTGGGCTTTTGTGATCACCCTTCGTCCGTGCCTTCGTCCGTCAGCAATTTCTTGTCTGCACGATAGTGGTTTCATATATGATTTTATTGTAGCCCCCGACAACAAAGTTGTAAGGGTGGGGTATACTGGTTTCAGGTTGTCTGTCCGTAGACGCAATCTTGTGCGCACCATCTCTCCTTATCCACTTGACACAATTTAATGAAACTTCACACAAGTGATCAGTACCAACAGTAGTTGTGCATGGGGCATGTTAGGTTCTTTTAGACAAAAAATTTGCAGAGTTATGGGACTTTGTTTTTTTTGTTTCTATACTATATACATAGACACAATCTTGTGCGCACCATCTCTCCTCATCCACTTGACACAATTTAATGAAACTTCACACAAGTGATCAGTAACAACAGTAGTTGTGCATGGGGCATGTTAGGTTTTTTCAGCGACAAAAATTGCCGAGTTATGGGACTTTGTTTCTTGTTAACATACTATGTACATACATTCTGCATATGCAATCTTGTGCGTGCCTAATCTACCAAACCCTTACACACAATTTAATGAAACTTCACACAAGTGATCAGTACCAACCCTAGTTGTGCATGGTGCATGTTACAATCTTTTAGATAAATATTCTGCATAGTTATAACTGGGACTTTGTTTTTTGTTACTATACTGTATACATACAGTCCACATAATTATGCAATCTTGTGTGCGTCAAATTGCAATGTACTGTGTCAGTGCATGCGGGGATACATTCATCACCTTTAGTGATAGCTCTAGTTTTAACCAAACTTGCAAACAACTTGTATCACCGTAAGATCTTGGTTCCTTTCTTGAACTGGCCAGATCCCACTATGGGTTCCAGAGTTATGGCCCCTGAAAGGGCAAAAATTATTCATTTTGAGCTTGTCTGCACAATAGCAGCTTTATATATGATTTGATTTTTACCAAACTTGCACACGATAAGATCTTGGTTCCTTTCTGGAATTGGCCAGATTCCTTTATGGGTTCCAGAATTATGGCGCCTGAAAGGCCCAGAATTAGCTATTTTGACCTTGTCTGCACAATAGCAGCTTCACTTATGATTTGAATTGACTTGCACACAACCAAAAACTAGGACACCAGGTCAAATCAAAGGAAAAGCTTGTTAACACTCAGAGGTCACTATTTTGGCCCAATCTGTATGAAACTTGGTCAGAATGTTACCCTCAATAAAATCTTGGACAAGTTTGATATTGGGTCATCTGGGTTTAAAAATTAGGTCAACAGGTCAAATTAAAGGAAAAGATTGTTAACACTGTAGATGCCAGATTTATGACTGTATCTTCATGAAAGTTGGTCAGAATATTTATCTTGATGATCTATAGGTCAAGTTTAATCTGGGTCAGGTGAGGTCAAACATTAGGTCACCAGGTCAAATCAAAGGAAAAGTTAGTTAAAACTGTAGAGGCCACATTTATGACCTTATCTTAATGAAACTTGGTCAGAATGTTAATCTTGATGATCTATAGGTCAGGTTTTAATCTGGGTCAGGTGAGGTCAAAAACTAGGTTACTAGATCAAATCAAAGGAAAACTTAACACTCTAGAGGCCTCCAAAAATTTAACTTTATCTTCATGAAACAGTCAGAATATTATTTTGATGATCTTGAGGTCAAGTTCGAATCTTGGTCATGTGGGGTCAAAAACTAGGTCACCGTGTCCAATCAGAGGGAAAGCTAGTTTAGTAACTAGACACTTTAGAGACAACATTTATGACCATAATTATATTTATGAAACTTGGTCAGAATGTTAATCTTGATGATCTTTAGGTCAATAGGTCAGGTGAACGATACAGGGCCTTCATGGCCCTCTTGTTTAGCTCACCAGAGCACAAAGTACTTAAGGTGAGCTATTGTGAACGGTCATTGGATTGGGTGAAAGAAATAAAAGAAATTTTTATAAGACAACCGACAACACCAGTAACAAGGATTCCTGTTCTTGTTGACAGACATGAGGTACAGTGATTTATTGCAGATATGATAAATTCAGCTTTAGTTTCCCTCCCTGACTCTAGAGGTCACAATTTTGGCCCAATCTTAATGAAACTTGGTCAGAATGTTACTCTCAATTAAATTTTGGACAAATTTGATATTGGGTCATCTGGGGTCAAAAACTAGGTTACCAGGTCAAATGAAAGAAAAGCTTGTTAACACCCTCGATGTCACAATTTTGGCCCAATCTTAATGATACTTAGAATGTTGCCCTCAATATATAGTTTTGAAGTGCTGTTTTCAACCGTTTGGTCCTGAAATAATTTGTATGTAGTGGAACTGAAGTAGAATCTCTTATGCCACAATCATAGGAGGTGAAATGTGACAGCCAACCATATTTTATCGTAGATTCATGTATATGCGATTTCGCTATATGTTTATATAGCAATTGCTGCAGATCATGTTAGAATTTGCTATATTATATGTAGAAGTATTGTATTCCTATTGATATATCTAAAATTAAAAAAAAAGCTTGTTTTGTAGCTCATCTGAGCAAGAGGCTCAGGATGAGCTATTGTGGCCGCTCACCGTCCGTCTGTCCTCACTTTCATTTAAACAACAACATTTTAACCATCAGCACACTATGTACCCAGATAATCTTAACTCTGTTCAGCGACCCTAACATGGCGGTTGTAAAGCCGATACAGCTTTGTTTTCTGTGTAATTTCGATGTATAAAGGAACGTTTCGGTTGTTATATCGTCTCCATTGATCAAGTGTATATCTATTTCAAAATGTATCATGTTAAATATATCAACCATTGTGTTTTCAGATGAAATACCGACCAACAAGGCAAACTTTTCACTGAAAATTTTTACAAAAAGTCTTAAAAAATACTTTTATGCTTTTGATGCCGCTTCTATTTTATTGTTTGAAAGCAAAAATATACTGCTTTATAGGCCCGTTTACACTATGTTGTTAACCCACTACATGTTGACACAGTACATGTTCAAATGTACTGACAGCGAGAAAAGGGATAAAAACCTAACTTCGAGTCGATAAAAACCGAACTCGGTTTACAGGAGGAATGGATAAAAAGCTAACTTATACGAAATCGAGGGATGATAAACACCTAACTGACTAGTTATGTCCAATTTATTTGACATGTCAAAAAATGGACCCGGCTTTCATTATATTCTGTTCGAGCCTATATAAGATTAACGTGAAAGCCGGGAACATGTTTTGACAGGTCAATTAAATAGTACAATATTCTATAGAAATGAATGAGTTGACATGTACATGGTCTGATTATTGTAAACATTACTTTACTTTATAAGCGGTATTGTTTTCAAACTTTGTCATTAATTTTACAAAATGTTTTCTCACTTATCGGACAGAAAAATCTCTATTTTTAGAAATGCTGGAAAATCTAATCTCAAATGGGTTATCCCACACTCCTGTAACGGACTGCTTCATGTACTGAATATTAGGGGTGGGCGATATACCGCGGTAGACTGGTCGTTGCGATGTTTTTTCCGACGATACGATATTGCGATATGATTTTCGAATACCGGTTATTTTATAACATTAAGTAACACTAACGTAAACCAAAAAGATTCACAAAAAAATCCTTTTCTTGCCAGCACGATTCAACTTTGTTTTCATTTTTCTCCTTTCATTTCCGGTGCAGGTAGCAGACTGGTTTACAGCTATTTTACAGACCAAATTCCACACAATAAAACAATAAGAAAATTTAGATAAATATAATTTCGTATTTGTCAGCGACTCATTAGTAATTTTTCTATTAACTAGAATTTATTATTCATACAACAGCTATTCCACTTTCCTCGTTTATAATCGGTGAATTGAGCAGCTTCATTTTTGATTTATTTTTACCAAATTGGCACACAACTTGTATCACCATAAGATCTTGGTTCCTTTCTTGAACTGGCCAAATTCCGTTATGGGTTCCAGAGTTATGGCCCCTGAAAGGGCCAGAATTAGCTATTTTGACCTTGTCTGCACAATAGCAGCTTAATTTATGATTTGAATTTAATCAAACTTGCACACAACTTGTATCACCACAGGATCTTGGTTCGTTTCTTGAACTGGCCAGATTCCATCTTGGGTTCCAGAGTTATGGCCCCTTAAAGGTTCAAAATTGGCTATTTTGGTTTTTGCAGCCATATAGAGACTTCATTTATGCTTTTATTTGATACAAACTTCCAAAATATCTTCAACAACAATAAATCTTGGATTCCATGACAAATCAGATCCAATCGTAGGTTCCAGGTTATTTTTTATCTGATTACCTCCCCTGATTGAAATCAAAATGGATTTATATCAGTTAGTACTTATAGGACTTACATGTTGGCACTGAGTTAGGGTCGCTGAACAGAGTTAGGATTATCCGGGTACATAGTGTGATCAGGCAAATTTTGATGAAACTTCACAGGGACGAATATTTCTATCTAATTCGTAAACAGTATTAAACAGTATGACATGACACATATTATCAATAAGGTGAATTTAAATGTATAGGTATGTGTGCTTAATTTCGAGTTATTTGGGCATGATTAAAGTCTTATTTTCCAAAGATAATAAAAGTGCCTCTGTAAAAATGCACTTAGATATTAAGTACTGGTCATGTCTTTAAAATGTCATATATGTAGCTGTTATAAATAAATTTCTGAAAGACGTTTTATAGTATTATACTTCATTTTTATGCCCCGGCATCTACTGATGCGGGATGCATATAGTGATTGTCCTGTCCGTCCGTACGATGTTAACCAAATGGGACCGTTTAGTCTAGCATTAATACCCCAAGCTAGAATGACTTTATACTAATGCAGATGTAACCCGTGACCATTCCTCATCTTCAGACATTACCTGACCTCAACTTGACCTTTTTTTGGAATAGGGCTGCTTTGACAAAGCGTTTATTGAACACTGCTCCTTGTTTTATCCTGTAATTATAAAATTAGATTGGACTATGCCTACCAGGTATACATTCAACAGACTTTCGAGTAGTCCGACTTTTTAGGTCTGTTCCTACTACTTTCCTGGGTCTAGGATCATGAAAGTTGATTGGTAGGTTGGTCATCACCAGCAGATTGACTTTGAGATCAGTATGTCAAAGGTCAAGGTTACAGTGAACCGGTTTCCTGATAACTTGAGAATGCTTGGGCCTAGGATCATCAAAGTTCATAGGAAGGTTGGTCATGACCAGCAGATGACCGCTATTGATTTTAAAGTCAGTAGGTCAAAGATGAAGGTCACAGGGACCCGGAACATTAAAACAATATCCGGATGATATCTCAAGAATGCTTAGGACTAGGATCTTTGCAGTTGATAAGGAGGTTGGTCATCATCAACAAATGACCCCTATCTATTTTGAGATCAGTATGTCAAAGGTCATGGTCACAATGACCATGAATAGTAAAATGGTTTCCAGATGATATTTCAAGAAGCTTGGGCTTAGGATCAGGAAATTTGATAGAGAGGTTGGTCATTACCTTGTTCTACAAGCTCTTGTTACTATTATTTTTATCTGAAGAACAAGAGATAAGTGAACAAATATTTTTCTATTTGTATAGTGAATTTTGTTACATACATAAGGACTGATGTTGAGGCTGTAGAGACCTTTGAAATGCTGCAGGTGACCTCTGATACATGCAGAAACGTTCTGACAGTTCCTAGTTAATACTGACCCAGATATTGTAGCATAAGAGGTTCCAGACAGATATGTACAGTGAAGACCTCAAAGCATCATGAAAATAGATGGACCTTAGGTTATATTTTCAGTTAATTCGTCCTAATGTTGATGGTGAGTAAATGTACAATATTCGGGAAAAGTTTCATGTCCAGTTCCATGGGTGACCGTGTCCAGCCCCCCTGTACTTGTCAAAGTTGCACCTATTTTGGCAAAGAATTAATATATTCTCAAAATTTAGACATACCTCCATTTCAAAATTTTCAAGTGGGGATGACTACCCAGTCCCCACCCCCTCTTGCGAAATGTAAACCCTAGTCGGCCCTACCAGTACCAAGGTTTACCCCAAAAATGCATCAGAGCTCACCATTTTGTACTGGTGTTTCCAATTTTTCCTGGGGGAGTGCCCCCTGACCAACTAAAATATTTTGGATATCCCTCCCCGACCTCCAAATTTAGACAAATAGACCAGAGACTAATGGTTTCTTACATATTTTTCAAAATTTTCCAGAGGTACGGCCTCCTGACCCCTTAAAAATACCCTCACCAGTATCTCATAATTTAAACAAAGAAATGCACCAGAGCCCACCACTTAGCACAAATTTTGCAGGGGGAGTGCCCCCTTAATCACCTTTATTGGACTTGCAACTAGCTACTGGAATCTAGTGGCCGGCTTTCAACACAAAACGCGTGCCACGTACTGTGCATGCAAAACTCTTATTATATTTAAGAAGTACATGAAAATTAGATCTAGTAATTTCTGTAATTTATAACGAATATCTACAAGTTCAACACGATTTGGTCTAAATGCGGGGAGCATTTCTTACCCATACTTCACCACACGTCCTTCCACAGCCCACGGCTGAAAGTGGTCCGTATTGGGTGTTCTTTTCATTCCGTAGCCTTTGGCAATCTTCTGTTGCCAGATAAAGGCTCTGCTTTTCTACCATCAAAGTCCAGCCCATTTTCGGTGGTTATGGATGACAGATGACAGTTCGGCTGCCGGTCGCGCAGATCCAGTAGCAACGGTCAGTAGGCGTGTCTCCCAATGCACGCATATCCAGTAGCAACGGCCAGCCGCTGACTGGCATCGCCATATTTTTCAGAAGAAGCGAGTGGTCAGAGATTTCACTAAATTTAACGGACACAAATCTCGGGCCACTTCAAACTTGTGTGTGTAAATGCTTTAAACGGTAAGCTTCATTTTGTTAACAATTGTTTTCTTTAAACTAATGGTGAAAAACGTGTAGATCTAGTTAGAAGTAGATCTAGATCTACTGCTTCGAAACAGTTCAGAGAAGGCTGCTGACTTGGTCAAGTTGGTGGAAGGAATTTTACAGATGCTGCTTTGTGTGATAGATATTTATCAGATAGGGAGTCATAAAAATTTGTTTTAAAGCCCATAATAAAGGGAGACAAAAATGGTATGGTCTCAACAGTCCCAGATAATCGTCTGTACCTGTGTCTGGCAAAAATGTTCTTTATTTTAATTTTTATGCTGTTGGTGTTAAGAGACGGTTTGTTTGTGGTAGTAATTAAATCAATATTATCAGTAACATTTTTATTTGTCAACAACGAATTTAAAAAGGAAGAAGAGAGAAATGCGGGTGTCCCCAGTCTTAAAATAGGACATATCAATAGCGTATACCACATTTTGCGGAAGTAAACTAAGTGTCTAAATAAATCTGATATCTTTGAAATTTAACTGAATAACGTGATGGATTCAAGAAGTAGGAAAAGAAAATTAGTGACAAGAAAGCAATGCGCAGTCAACAGTGATTTTCGTGATGGCCGACTGTCGTGAGACGCAAAGCCAACGGAAACCGACGGATATTTTTATACGCTTTTGAAATTTGAAAAAAAGTTTGATATTTGACCACTAGGCCTATTGGATAAAGGGAGGCATATATAAAGCATGCTGTTATGACAGTCCAGTAGAAGTTCTCCCTGATCCGGTACCTGCGAAGGCCATGAAATACTACATAGTTTGTTTCTCAGCAGCTGTATCATGGTTCAAGATCCAGCTATTCAGGTTTGTTCATCTGCCAGTTTTAAACTATCATAAAAGCCGGTAATGTGGCTCAAATGACGTCGACATTGAAAACACATGTAAAATATGTGTTTGTAGCAAATTTGTTGAATAAAAACAGTTTCAGGGAGTATTCCAACTAATTTGATGCAATCCTAGGAAATATTGAAATAAACTTCATATGGCCAATAATCCCCACTCGCGTCAAACAGTCGAAAGACCAAAATAGTTGGAAGCAATTTCCAATGAAATTTTCATCACTGCCGACGCTTTACAATTTCTATAGGTATAAATGCCGATTATTCAAGAATTGGCCTTAAATTCAAATAAAACTCACATGTACCGAAAAAGGAGATTGATTTATGTAAAAATTATAAAATAATATCTGAAAATTTCAAATTAAGATTTTCTGGTGATTTAAACCTATGTACAAAATTAAAGTTTACCGTGTGTACTCGCCCATATGCACAAGCAATAAAACCAATAACTGTGTACATTGATTTATCTTCCATTATTTTGGTCCTTCCAAGTTTTGACGTTCAGATTGCCTGTCACAAATATAAAAACAAGCTGAACTATTTCAGCAAATTATTTTGACTAGTTTAGGGAGGTGCAAATCATTGAAGTAAAATATGAGGAATAATCTTAATAAGTTAATACTGCAAAAATATGCGAAATAATGTTTACATGCTAAATTTATCCAATGAACTTGTCCATCTTTCAATTTGGACAGTACCATTAATTGTTAATTAAAAGGGGTACTTACAAAAATATACTGAATGGCGAACAGTGCAGATCATAATCAGACTGCATGGATGTGCAGTCTGATCATGATCTACACTGGTGGCAAAGGCAAAACAAGTAATGTCCAGTCTCCAGCATGGCAAGGGTTAAGATGTTATTGTCAAGTTGTTTTATTGTGTAATTATAGACACCATAATGACCATGTTGCATTATTTTTGACTGACTATTCAATCTTGTACCACTGATCCTTCAGTAATTACTAAAAAACACCTAAAAATACACATATTGTGCGTGTACATGCCAGTAGCTAAAAACTGTTTTATTCGACTTATGTTACACATTGCACGCGGCTATGTCCTTATGTGCCTTATTACTGGTAGTTTAAACAGAGAGCACGAAGGGTTGAGTTGTTATAGACATGAAAACAAGTAATGTTCAATATCATACTTGCGTGAGAAACAATATGGTAGATCAAGTGTTGTTTGCTTTTATGATGCATTCAAATTTTTGTGAAAAGTAGGCGTTTTAATACATAAAATTTAGCAAATCAAAAATTTAAACTGTACCATATTACCTGCCACAGGGCTATTTAGTATATTGTAGCAGAATTAATTTTATCATAAATCTCTTTACATCCATTTAACCTAACTTTCAGTTTTATTAATAAACATAATTATGGCATATCTAATTGTTATGTTTTATTTGGCATCATTCTCAAATACTGTATGCACCTGAATCAGGTATCATGTTCATATGTTCATCAATATGAATTAAGTTACTAGAGATCAGGACTCCTGTTCACAAATCCATTAATGCATATGCTTCGAAAACCTCATATATTATGATAAATTATACATATATGCTAAAAACCTAGAACAATCTAAATATCAGGATTTAATTAATCTCTTAAATACAATTGCAGAAACAAATAAAATAAATCCAAAGAAATACTTGAATATTCTAATAATAAAATTGAACCTTGTGTAGTAATATTTGATGATTTTATATAAGAAGAAAAAAAGTTTCAAAATAAAATAACAAAATACCTTATTCAAGGACGTCACAAAAACTGTTCTTTTATTTATTTAAGTCAGTCTTACTATAAAAAAAACAAAAGATATTCGAATTATCTGTTCACATTATATTTTGTTTGGAAGTCCGAGTAGAAAGGAAAATAATATGATTTCTAATGAATAAAATATAGATTACGATTCTTTTAATAATGCAACAAAACAAAAATATGTTTTCTTATATGTTGACAAACCAAGGAAGTTTTTAAGAAAAAACTTTACAGGAATTATATAGGATGGGAATTTTTAATGATGTAAAACAAATATAAGTGAACCCGACAGTATAAGTAAAGTTAAATTTGATATTGATTTATTATAATAAGTGATTATGCAACTAAAAAAACAATTCAAAAAATTAAAAAGGACATGGACTCATATCTTCATAAAAATAAGGAACTTGACAATGAAATGTTTAAATCGTTAGATATGGGAGGTAAGGAAATAATCAACCTAGGAAATCCAGATAAACCCCATGAGGCACATATACTTCAATAAAAGATTTTTATCGTGTGTTAATTTAATATTAATTCTTTTGCGTAAATTCTCCATTGTCTTACCAAATACAAAGTTGTGCATGAGTATAAAATGTCTTTTTCAAAAGAATCCTTTGCTTTAGACCTTTTTTGAGTATTAAAATCAATATATCCTTTCAACTAAGGACATTCGTCAAAAGTTAAAATTCTATGTATTTTTGTTACTTTTAATACTAATTGTGTATAAAGATTTCTAAAATGAACAACATTGTTTTGTTTTTTCATTAAAGTTGGAACTAATTTGTTTACATTACTTTTTCCTATTTCAAATTCTTTTAAATTAATTCTTTACTATAATTTGAAAGCCATTGATCTTGAATGAGTACCTTTTCAGGTGCTAAGGGATAATCATTGTGAAGATCATGTAATTATTTTGGATATTCAAGATCACATTCAATTATAAAGTTAGTTTTAACTTTTGCAATTAGGTTTTTATATTGTTTTAAAGTGACCCATTTAAAATTTCCAGAGGGCAAAGGTCGGCACGTGGCCAAACCGTAGAGGTTATTGGCGTCGAGGTAAATGATGTATTTAGATTTAAATTTTGGATTATAGTTTTTCATATATTTATTGTTTGCTTTGCTGTAACGATTAGCTATATAACTTATTCCTCCTCTCAGTCCCTTTTCAATAAAAAGATACATATCAATATCAGTTATTAAATTCAGATTTATTCCAGACATTTTTAACATTGCATCCCAAGCTAAACCAGGATTACTAAAGTAATGACAAGGGTCAAGTTTATAATATTCCAAACATAGTTTTCTAAAATTTTCAAAAACATCAGCTGAAAGTGATACGTCAGTTTTTAAATATATATCATGATATTCTCCCATTGTTTTAATTTTAAATTGATTCCAAACATTTTTAGCATGCTCATATTCGTTATCAGATATATGCGTTTCGTTTAAAATTAAATAAAACCTTTCTTTAGGAGGTAATTTTGTTTCTTTAAATTTTTCAAATGAATCCATATAATCATATGGATAAACACCGTTTGTTTTTAATTAATCAAGTTTGCCTTTACTAAATTCTTGAGATGACTTTGTGTACTTAAATTCTGGAAAAAAAAAAATTACTAATTTATTTAATGATTGAGACATAAATTGAAAACTATCTATACTACTGTTTGCAGATCAAATTGCCCCTTTTAGGTTTTTCAAATCGATAGAGTTGCATGTTTACGTCACAAAAACTGTGAAGCTGGAGCTATTTTTGGAATACTCCTGACAGGTTAACCCCGCCTCACACAATAAATTATTCATTCACCTTGTCGTGAAACTTTTTTCTTTATCTTGATGTCACACAAAGCGCGAGCTCTGACTCTATCTTTGAAGTTTCGCCGTACTTGCATACATTGTAAAGTGCAATAAGGTGATAATCATTGGATATGTTTTAAAAGTAGAATAGCTTATTTCAACTACGTTCAAATGAAAACAGCGTTTTTTGTTGTTTTTTTTGTTTGTTATGACAACTATTATCGACGAAATTTCCAACCACGGAAGGTATACAAGGTTTTAGAGAAAGGTATCATTGAACCTTCAAGCTACGTATCACTTGTAGATCTAATTGTCATAACCATAAAAACTGATTTATTTGATATTCAAACTTTTGCAGAGTCTTCTGTAGCTTAACTTTCACAAATCTCCAAATCTCACTCCGTTATAAATCTAGTTTTTTTTTTCGTTTTTTTTTCTTGTTTTTTATTTATGGGGTTTACACGTAGACCCTATAAATGTATCTACTAGATCTATTTTTTTTTTTTTTGAAGTCGTTAAAACTCTATTTCAGTTATTTACATACTGGCAGTTGATAAGCCTTGTCTTCGTTCATGGAAAGAACCAGTTATAGACTCACATACGACAAAATAATTCGATATTTAGTGTGCTTTATATTTGTGACAGTCACTCTAAAAGGACCAAATAATTTAGGATAAATAACAGTACACCGTCATTTCAAGTTAGCTTGTATATTATGTGTAACGTTAATCGTGTTAAGGGGAATTATAATAACTTTTACATAAATTAATAATGAACTGAATCCCCCTTTTCATTAGTCTAAATAATGAGACCTCGGGAAGACCGATTTTACATTTTGATATTTTATGTTGTCTACGTAAATAAGATATCGATTACAGTAGTCAAAAAATAAACGATATTAAACTATTGAGTACAATTATTTGGACTTCCTTTAGATACATGTAAGTTTTATTTGAATTTATCTCATATTCGCAACAAAATCAGCATTTAAAACCAAATCTAGCGATGACAATGTCTTTCGAGTGGAGGAAAAAACTCGTAACTGTTTCCTAGGATCGCGTCAAAATTAGTTAGACTAAGACTCACAAATTCCGTAAGAAATTGCCGAATTTCTTCAACAAAAGAGGCATGGTCGGTTCCGGGATTCGAACTTATGCCCTTCAATCAATGATAAGCGAATCCAACAACTCGAGTCAGGCACGTTTAATAATTATAGCGAAAACTTAATAAGAGATACGTTATTTAAAAGAAAATTCTGCAGCAAAAGGTATTGAAATTTAGGCAGAAAAAGGCTTGTATTTAAATGTATAAGAGGGTATCTTTTTTTTTACATCCAGGCTACCTAAATTGAGTGTGCATTTTGGCAAGATTCATTTAAATTCTAAATGAAGATTAGATCTGATACATCTGTTACAGTCCGGGTAAACATCCTTTCTAACTGTGAACAGTATTTATGAGTATTTAAATCATCATTTCTCGGTGATACAGCCAATGTAAACAAGTTCATTCAGTATTTTTACTTGTATCGGAAAGGCGGAGTTACCTGTATAGACGAGATCCAAAAATAGCTTCAGCATGGTTGCTTTTGTGACGTAAAGGTACAAGTTTATCGATTTAAGAAAAGACGAAAGGGCAATTTGATCTGCATACAGTAGTAAAAATCAAATCACTTACCATAAATGCCATATATCTTTCCATATTGTTAGGAATGCCATTAATTTCTTTTTTAAATTTTCCTATTTGTTGCATAACCTCTTCAATTATGAAAAATAACAGGAATTTTGTGCGGTAGTCTACAATTAATATTACATTCTTGATGAGCACTTCCTCTAAATTTTCCTGTTATATGACAGTGAACTCGGACTGGATTTTCATTTTTCTTATATTCTTTTCCACAATTATGACAAGAGGTTTGTTTTTTAAATAAAGCTTCATCATTTTTAGACATTTTCAATTTTTTTTTAAAGTCTTTATTAATATTTCCATACAATATTCCTCTTCCTCAAGCATTTTTTCGATAAATTTATAAACTGCATTAGGACCTCTGTAAACTTGTGTCGGTTTAGTATAGTGAGAATCATAACAACAAACAACTTTATAACCGTAACCACAATCTATATGTTTTTGATATGGCTCAGTAAATGAAGATTCAGGTGATGGTAAAACAGTAGATATTTTACTAGTTATTGATTCAAAATCAGCATAAATTACAAAAGGTACGGCTAAGACTTTGTGATAATTTTTACTTCCCTCTTTTGGCATTTCTTACAGCTTGAACACCATTAATAGCTATACAACTTGGAATAGGTTCATTTAATATTCTTTCTTGAGAAACATTTTGTAAACATGATTTGCAAAAAATTTTTTATGTTCATATTTTGTTTTTTTTTAAACATTAACCTATTGAAATCTTTTATCCATAATGTGTTCTTTTGTTATTACTGATTAACAACATGTCACAGTGTTCTTCATATTGATATTTTGAAATGTACAATGGATAAACATTATTATCTTCATAACCAAATATATTAAATGAAATATCATTCTGAGTTTCTATTTTAGGTATTTGATTTAATGTTACAAGAAATTTTATTCCTTTATAATTGAGTTCTTCTATATGCTTTTTATATTTTGAACTCTTTCAGGGTTTTCTTTAACAGGAAATTTATAAGCCAAATGACACCATCTAAAACATTCATTATCATCGTTCTTTATATCTATCAATCCTTTCCTTGAATGTTGTAATAGTTTTCGTAATTCTAAATAACTAGACGCAGTATATTTATATCTATTTATATAATGGGCATTGACTGACTCTATTCTCCAGCCACTTCCTTCTGAAATCCAATTACTAATCCTATTTATTTTTTCATCAAAAGCTTGTCGTAAAGTTGTTTTTTTTTTGTTTCGTTTGTATTAATAATAATTAAAGCATTTGATTGAAAATAAGCTGATTTATATATTGTATCTGTTTTACTAATTTTCGCAAAAGTTGTTTTTAAAACAATATTTATTTTTATACCTTTTAAAGTTTTAAGTTCAGATTTAAGAATATCAAACGAGTCTTCTACAGTTAAATATAACTGATTTCTTGGATCTTGTCTATATGTAATTTTAATTTCAAATTCCTTAATATATTGATTTAAAGACCTCTCAATTTCTCTGACAGCCATCTATATATTATATTTAGAAAAAAATCGTTAAGCAAGAAACCGATAAAAAATAAAGTTTAAGAAGAAATAAAATATTTAAATTTATACTTTCTCCCATTTCTTTTCGAATTTCCACTTTTTACTCGGTTCTTCCCTTCACAGCACATTTTTATTAACCCAGAATTAATATATAGGCCGTGAGATGCTGCGTAAATACTTTTATATGTTTTTTCTTCATTAGTGTTAATTTTACTTTATTTTCCTCTTCTGTTAATAAACAACCACAATCCCATTCAAATAAATCTATATTCTTTTCAAAAAGATAAGGATCTATAACATTTTGTAATTTATCAATCACATGTCTTTTATATTCATCGCTAACTATTTGATCAAGTTTTGATTTAATAACGTTTCTTAATTTAAGTACTTTTTTATATAAATTTCTATATTCATTCATTATTTCTCCTTAAGTGCTAGATACTTTTGACATAATCATTTTATCTACCTTTCTGTTAACCATTTATATAATATACTTATAGGAAAAAATCTTTAAAAAACGCACTTAAAAAAAATCAGCAATCTAAATTTAATATAATTCTGTATCCTTTCAGTTTTAATTCCTTCATATACATTTGAAGAGGCATTGAATAGTTTTTTTCTTTCTGCAGTTCTAACAGTATTGTAAAGATATCCTGAATAACTTTATTTGAATCTTCTTTATTTACTTTTCCAGTTTGTGCTTTTGTTATTAGTTGATTTATTTTGTGATGATATAATTTTAAAATAGCTTTTTTGTCTTCAACTTTTAGTCTATTAATAAATATAGTAATTACTGATGGAACAGCGCCAACAACTGCTACAAATATAGGAATAACAGGAACAAGTGCTAATGCAGCCGAACAACCAAAAATACAACCATTTCCTGTAAATTGTCTAAATAAGTGTAAGTATTATTTGCTGTAAAATATTTCCACATTATTCTTTTTAAACTTCTATTAAATCCTCCGATGACTATAGCTTTTCCTTCATTAAATGTATGATACATGTTAATCTTTTTTTTTATTCAAAAATAATTCAAACTTTTTATTATATGTTCCTGTTATGTAATTTTTATTCCTGTATTTACGCTTCCATAAAATTTATAACTTTTTCTGTAAGCAGCAGCAAGTTTAGTTAAGTGATCTATTAATTGATCTATTTTTTCTATTCCATTAGAAACTAGATTTTTACTACCCATTTATATAATATATCTTTTAAATTTAAATTTCTTCCAGTTCACTAAATGGAATCTAACTATTAAATTTTTCACTGTAGCCTTTCCACCGCACTAAAGCTTGTTTTATTCTTATAGTCTCGTCTAATAACTTTTTCTATTCTAAAAACCTCTTATTTAGTAGGTAAAAGTTCTTGCTCATAAAATGAACCCTGAATTATTTCATTATTCAAATCTTTTATAGTGTATGTTCTGGGATTTGTCTTATGAATTTTATCAATTATAAATATTTCCTTTTTCCAGTTTGGTGTATATCCAAAGTGTTTTCAAAATGTCGTTTAAGTTTACTTAAGCGAATCCGATCAACAATTTTAAATTTTGGTTTACTCTTTGGTATCTTTAAATTACCATATAAATTAAAGTAAACAGTACCTTTATTTAAGTTTTTACTGGCTTCAGTCGGTGTCATTTTCATACTAGAATGTAGTTTTTTTTTTGTTATATTTATCAACCATTTCCTGTAAATTGTCTAAATAAGTGTAAGTATTATTTGCTGTAAAATATTTCCACATTATTCTTTTTAAACTTCTATTAAATCCTCCGATGACTATAGCTTTTCCTTCATTAAATGTATGATACATGTTAATCTTTTTTTTTATTCAAAAATAATTCAAACTTTTTATTATAAAATTCTTTTCGTTCATCTACCGAAAAATTTGTAGGTGTTCTACCTTCAGGCCGAGCGTGAAGCTCATCAGAAGCTGAGTCTCAAGAAATTATTTGTTCAAATGCTTCAGTAACAGATTCACAAGTTTTATTCTTTAATGGAATAACCCAAGCATATTTGCCAAACACGTCACTAACGGTAAACAAGTACTTCACACCTTTTATTATATTTTGAAAAAGCTTGCAAATCAACTAAATCAGCAGACCAAGTATCATCAATATCACTAACTGTCACTCTTCCTTTCATAAATTTTCGTTTAATTGGTTTATGTAATTCTTCTGCTAATTCATCACTCCATGTTATTTCGGGGGTCTTTTTGAGTAAATACTCTACCCCATTTTCCCATTTTTTGAAGACTTTTTTCCTAGTCCAAGTTTGTATCCTTTTAATTGCTGGTTTTACAACTAAATGTTTTGCAATCTTTTCTCTAAATGTTTTTGATTGAGTGTTATTTAAGTTGGAAAGCATTTGCTTGTCACGTATACCTTTTTTATACCACTGCCGTAGCAAAAGTCATGGTCCATACATACTGCGTCTAGTTCATTAACAGGAGGCCCACTATCCAAAGGATTTCCTGGTCCACAATAGTTATATCCTGGAAGTGTTAAACTTCTCTTAGGTAATATAGGTAACATTGCTTTATGAATATCAATTTCTCCTCCGGCAAAGCTTCGCTGCTCCCCCAGTACGTTTCACAAACTGTGTTTTTATATTACCGCAGGATGCACACTGAGCTCTTAACATAAGTCTGCCATTTTTTGTTGTAACATATTGAGGATTTCCTTTCTTTTACACAATATATTTGTTTTTGACTCATTTATATTATATGTATTTAAAACTTTTTATTTTTTTCACTGGGTTCAAAACCTGTGTTTTTTTTTAATTGTGTGAGTTTCCAGCTCCCAGGGAGTCACGTCCATCAAACCGAAGGTTTTTTGAATTGGTCAGCATTGGTCAGTTTGGGTCAAGGGCAAGGGTTAAAATGAGGTCAAACTGTTTTGATAGCGCTTTTTATATTACTACTTAGCTCTGTAGCTGGATTTTTATTTTTTATCTCTGCTAAATTTTGATAGATTTAAATGAAGTTCTGGCACAATGTTTAATGATAATTTTATTGTAATAAAACGTAAGAACGATAATAATCAGCAGCAAACTCATTTAGCCGTAAAATTATTTGATCCCGCAGATGGTTTTATTTGCCGCATAGCGGCGAGCGAAAAAGTATATATTTTTACGTTGCATTCTTTCAACTGTCATTTTTAAATTAATCTTCGTTGGTATCTATTTATTTGTTCATGCATTCATTTACGGAACAAAAAATAATTGATCGGTCCAATTTATTAGAAAGAATTAAAAGATTTTATTTAAGACCAATGAAATGTGACGACTGAAAGCGTCACGCGGAATTCAGAGCTATTACTGTAAAGACGCATGTATGCGGCGTGCGGTTTCTAGATGTAGATAGCAACACCGCCTAGAAGTGGCACGCGGTATACAGATAACAATCAGCCGACGCATTAATGCGTCGCGCGTGCAGAATGGGTTAAAGGTAATTTCAAACACTGCTTGGGGAGCAGGGCTTTAATAGGGCTTTAATTAGATCTAAGCTAGATTACGGTTGTATTGTTGAAGATTCAACAAGAAAATCTTATTTACAAATGTTAGATACCATCCATAATCTAGGTCTTTGTATTGCTCTTGGTGCATTCCAACATCAGCAGTTGAAAGATTATATGCTGACGCAAACAAACCCTCTCTTTACACACGCCGAGAAATACTTTCATTGCAACATGCTTTAAGATGGCTGCCAACAAAGCCAACAAAGCCAATCCTGCTCATGAAATTATTTTTAAACCAAAGTACTCCGATTCATGTGAGGAAAAACCAAAACAAATCAAACCGTTTGGATTTCGCATAAAATCTTCTATGAATGAAACTGACTTTGAATTCGATGGTATTAAAGGAAATTTAATTCCAGATAAACCACCATCGACCCTTCATACCTCCTACAGTTCTTTTCGATTTGAAAACTGCTTTTAAAAAGTCTGAAATAAACCCTGCAATGTTCAAGTCCAAATATCGTGAAATCAAATCAACTTACAAGGACTATTTTGCAAGTTACAAAGACGGTTCAAAAGATTAATCAAAGGTTGGCTGTGCTGCTGTCAGCCTCCTTCAACAATCAAAATTACGTTTGCCAAATAATGCAACAATATTTTCAGCCGAAACCAAAGCTATTGATTTAGTTCTAAATTTTATATAAAAAAATAGTGAAGAAACATTTATTATCTTTTCCGACTCGCTTTCTGTTTTACAGTCAATTCATAACCGAAATATGGAAAATCCATTTATTCAAAATATTCTTCTCTTCTCAGGTTTCATGAACTATCTTTACAAAAGTCTATCATATTTTTTTGGATTCCCAATCATGTTGGTATTCATGAATGAGGATGCTGATATTGCAGCAAAGAAATCCTTTTTATTATTACAATCTAATTTGAAATTACCACATACCGATTTTAGGCCCAATATAAATAAATATATTTTATCTAAATGGCAATTGTCATGGAACAATTCTTCACCCAATAAACTTTATGATATCAAACCTACTCGAGGGGAATTGCACCGAGGGAACAGATCTGTTCGCAGGGAGGAAGTTGTTCTTTCTTGCTGTCGAATAGGTCATACACGTTTGACTCATTCTTATTTTTTGAATAAAGAAGATCAACCCGAATGTGTACTATGTCAAACACAGCTAAATATTAAACATATTTTAATCGACTGTGTGGACTTTGCTACACAACGCAGTACATATTATAACGTTCAATCTTTGAAAGAGTTATTAGAACACGTTTCAGTCGGAAATATTTTATCGTTTTTAAAGCAGATATGAATATATCAAAAAATCTAACATTTCATATTTTTACGTTGTATTTACATCTTGCAATATTATTATGTTTGCAGCTGATATTTTAACACACACGTAGATACATTTTTCACATAACTGATTTTAGATATGCTTTACATTTTTACATGGATTTTCAGATATGTTTTACATTATTCATAGTGTTCTTTTACATTTTTACTTGGATGGTTTAAAGGAATGATTTACATTTTTTCATCAATGTTTATGCTTTACAGTTGGCGTTTGCAATATGACTTCTTCTCGGCGATATATGACCATTTTGTGTCGAATCGCCGTGAAACCCAAATCACTCACTCACTCATATGCTAAGTCATTTCTTGATACAATTAAAGTAGGAACGTAAATAGAGATAAGAAATGATATGGTTAGAAGAGAGAAAGTTAAAATAGAGAGAGAGAATGACAAAATGAAAAGAAGAGAGAAAGAAAAACGAAACAGAAAAGGAGAAGAAAAGATAAGGAGAGGGAGAAGGGAAGCAAATGCAATTTGAAGTAGAGATGAAAAATTTAGAACTGGCACGTAGAATAACAGGACCATCATCAAGTTCGTATTATTTTTATTTTACCAATATATATATATTCTACATGTATTGATTCATTTCAAAGATATGTGACTTAGGACATTGGACAATTGGCATTTGTTTTATTTATTATTAAAATCTTTAAGTAGGCAAGTCACATATTCTCTGTTTATTTGGACATATAAATGTTTACCTTTTAATTTGCCTTCCTAATGCTTGTTTCATTTTTAGTTCATGCTTTTTTTTCATGTTGTTAAAGTATTCATTTGTTTGTTTATTTTTTTTTCATGTAAATCATTTGTCTTTTGTAGCTCATCATGCTTCATTTTCGTTCGCTTAATTTTTGCTTGTTTTGGCTGTAATTTGGTAGTTAATTCAATATTTATAAGAATATTAGTGATGATCATGATTTTGTTAAGTTTTCTATACAACGTGTGATCACTGATTTATGGCATTAAATTTGTATTAATAATTTTAGTGTTTTTCTTATTCTCAATTGAAAGGGAGATAATTGGTTTATTTAAATAATTTAGAATATTTAATTAGCGAAATTAAATTTGCCTTATATTTATTGTGGTTAATTTGAAACATTTGGATATTTTTCTATCTTAGTGAAGTCTTTCTTCATTGGTGATAGGAATTTGTTACATTTATTCTGATTGGTCGAAAAATGTTGTTTTGTTGAGGCCCGGTCTTTTTCTGATTTCCATTGTATTTGTCTCTATTATAAATGTTTTTTTTTAAGTTAAAACTTTTCCCTCCAACCGCCAAGTTTCAGTCATGTTTTGAAAGTTTGTATACCTTTAATGATTATAAAGTTGACTAGAATGCTTTATAATTATGTATAATTTTCGTGCTGGACATATTCCTTTATAATTATTTAAAAAAAAAACTAAACTGAATAGTAAAATTAAACGCCTACATTCACACAATTATATACTCAATCGCGTTGTACATAATGATGATAATAATAGTTATTATAACAATATTAATAATGACAATAATGATAATAACAATCTTATTGTAATAAACAGTCCCGATCGCACCCTCCCCTTGAGGTCATTTTACCCCTATTGCCAAAGCCAGTGCTTAAAGCATCTGGTACGCCAAGACGGGCTGCATATGGAGGTTCCAACCACCAGTTAATGGTGCCATCATATTACTATTTAAGAAAGAAATACTAACACTTCCCTACCCATAGAGCCTTACTAACAAGTGTGTTTATCAAACAAACCTTGGAGATATAATGTTGAAATGAAAAACCTTTTACAAAAATTTAAGAAGTATCACCTGCTGTTTTCGCTTGATAAACAATTATCAAACATTTAAAACGATGCCGCGAAATCTCTAAAATACAGTTTTTAAGATTTTTTTTGGAATGTGTCAAGTGATTTACTTTTGCGTAGTTCTAATGGCAGTTCATTCGAAAGTTTTGGGCCAATAGTACAGACTCTTCTATCATTGAGTGTTTAGCACTTGTTGTATGGAACAACATAACGACATTCAGAATTTTCCGACGATCTGAAAACTTGTCTACTAGGAATAAACTCTGTAAGCAATTCTGTTAAGTACAGAATTGCTCTGCCAGTGTGACAACTACACATGAAAGAGGGTATCTTGAACTCAATTATTTCTTTCACCGGCAACCAATGCAGCGGTACAATGCGTGTTTAGAACTGTCAAATTTCCTCCTGTTAAGGATAAGTTTTGCGCACATGTTTTGAATACGTTGCGTCTTACGCGTTTCACAGTTAGCTACACCATAGAGTATGACATTGCATTAATCCAGATGTGAAATACCTAGAGACAAAACTAAAATTTCAGTGCCTGCTTTTGTTAAGTATTTTCGGATGTTCTTATTTATATTTATTGTGATGAACATTTTGTGATTTTGTTTATATAGTAATCGCTGCATTTATGTTGTGATAAATAATGTTTATACAGTGTGTCAGTTTATATTATGCGGCGGTTAATTGAATATTCATAAGAATATCGGTGATGATCATGATTTTGTTGAGTTCTTTATAAAACGTGTGATCATTAATTTATGGCATTAAATTTATATTTATAATTTTAATTTTGTTCTCATTCTCAATGGAAAGGGACATAATTAAAAAAACATACGTTAGTCGAAACTTGTTTCTCTCCTGATTCAAGTAATTGTCAAAAACAGTCACAAACAGGGATTCATATAGAGAAGTCACGATATTGTTATATCTTTTGGCACATAAGGTAACCCTAATATTAAATAAGCTTTATGGTAATATTTAAATGAGCCTACACGAACACGTCGTCTAAATTCATATAATAAATACTTTCATAATGTTTATTACAAGAAGAAGCATTCTCGTATCTGTACAAAACCTTATTCAGCCTTCAGAGTTGTGGACGGTGAATCATATTTACCATGACCTGTCCGGGCATTGCTGAAATAATTCCATTAATCACAAGGTATATGGTTTGTCAATTGTGAGTGAAGGAGATGCTGTGTAGAGGTAGTGGAAACCATACCACAACAAGCTATAAATAATATGAATATATGGGGTAACCTTAATAAGCGTAATGATGTACATATACAAAGAATTTACTGACAGTGTCATAAAAACGGACTGGCTTCACAATATCTACAATTCGTTTATGTGGGTTATGTGAAAATTGATCATGAATGGAAAAGACAAAGTACAAGGGACAGCTCCCCACATCGTTATTGTCGCGGAGCATTTGCAATGTTTGGGAGGATAAAGCATTATTGTGTCCAAGCTATTTATTGAATATACACATAAGCGGATAACTTGAATTGCTTCTAAACGATGAATGATATTCTATTCGACATGTATATATAAAGAAAGTAAATCTCGTTGACAAGGGGTATCAAGAGGAACTTAAATAACTTTGTAGCCTGCAACAGGACAATTGAACAAAATTAAAATGTGTACTAACAGTATCGCTTGTTGGTTTGGCTTGGTACTTTCTGCTTCAATCGTTTTTATATGTTTCTAATGAATAAAGTGTCAACCTAACTAAAACGTTTAGCGGAACCTCGTCGCCTATTTTACCATAGCATAGAGACACACCGTGAAGTGTTATATAAAGTAGACTTCAGGCTGAATAGTCATTGAGTTGGCTGCGTGTTACTCAAAGAAGTAACATTATCTACACCCATTTCAATTTAAGTACTAGTAATATTTATTATTAATACATCAAACAACGTTCTTTCTCTGTACTCAGTCTCATTTGAAAATGAAAATTAAAATAACAGAATTAAATATTAATTAAATATAAAGTCGTACACATTTTGTTTTCTCAAATAAAGTTATGACAATCAATAATGATTGCAAAATAACAAATCACAAATTTCCGTCTTAATGGCGCAGTTACTACCAATATCTTTTCAAATCGAAACAGAAATTGTACCTTTTATAAAGTTACAATTACTGTGTAAAATAGCAGGAAGATTATAACCAAACATCGTACCTAAGATTCACAATATTTTCATGTTTTAGATTGTATTTGCTAGGCTAGTTGTACACCCTAATATGCCGAATTCCTATATGCGACACACTTGTATTTTCAATTTGCAAATTTATTTCACATTTGACAAAAAAAATATTTCAAAAACTAAATCCTTGGAATGAATTTTGTTTCAGTTATGTGGCTTACATTCTTAAATAGGGATTCTAAGATATGAATACTAGTTGACTTGCAAACTTTGAAAGACATGATAAGTAGTTGAAATGTTTACAGTTTTATATTCACAGGTTTTTATTTTGCTTTTTGTTTAAATAAAATAATTTATAGGCACATGTCATAATAGTCCACGATGTACTTACCTTACAGGCAGGTACATACATCACCATTTTGCATACCTTTTTCCGATTGAATCAGATTTATGAGCTGAATACACAATATTGTTTATAAATGTATGTATAAATTTGTTAAGTATTCTGTGTAGCTGTGTACTGACGTCCTGTAGTGTAAGAAAACACTCTTACTTTAGTAAAAATTCTAGGTTCAATTCCTAGCAGGATGCCTAGGTACATAGAATAACTATATATTCATATCTTTTTAAAAACTAACTTATTATTAGCCTAAAATGCAAGTAAATGCAATTCTCTTTGTATTTTGTTTAGTTCTGTTTTGAACTATAGGTATAAACAATGTAAACAAATCAAACATCTACCCATAAAACTGTGTTACTTCACGTAAACAGTATTTTCTCAGCAATCTTTTATTATTTTGTTGAGTCTTCATTAAACTATGGGTCGGAAATATGGGGTTTTACAATATCAAAGGAAACCAAAAGACTACATCTAAAATTCTATAAACGTCTTCCTCAGATAGAAACAAATACTTTTAATGTTACTATTATAGCGAGTTAGGTAGATATCCCGTGTATGTCAACAGATATTTTAGAATTATAAAATACTGGATTAAACTTAATATAGTTATATACTTGTATTTATGTGCTGAGATGATGATTTTCGTACAAGTCTGTAACAATAATTCTATTCTGTTATGTTTAACAATACCTTTTGAATAAAGATGTAGCAGATTTTCTGCTCTTAAGTGAAACGAGTCCTCAATTGTCTGCACTAGATTTTAAAAGATTATATGATGTGATATAGACTGTGTAATCATAATAAATTGTTCAAATAAGCGTGACACAGTAGCTAGAAATAAAATGCATATTAGTGATTCTCTTGAACCACTTAATAGATCTTCATCAAACTTAATTCATAGGATCCTTGTAAAGTCTTCTGCCATTTGTTTCTATTGTTGGCGAATGGCAAATTTAGGAGCTCCTGGCTCTAAATTTAGAAATACCTTTAAACAAATTCCTGGATCTTAATCATTCTTGGTCTGGAAACTAATTCTAATATCGTCTTTATTATGCGATAACAAGCTACATTGTATGCATCAAAACTGGTATCGAAGCTGTTTTGTAAAAAGTAAATGCAGGTAATCTTGATGTCTTCCTGGGCCATAGCGTTTTCATCACGTGTCTCAGTCAATAGACAATGGTTTTTATTGCATTACGGATAACTCTATTTTTTTTTTTTGTATTTTAAGACAAATTTTCAAGACCTGGTAGTCGTGCAAGAAGGGAAAGGCTACAAATGCTGACTAAAGCAGGTAATAATTTATTATTTCTACATTAAAAACATTAGCGGATGTATTCAATACCTTCTAGTCTATAATGAAACCGAACATTTAACACCACTTTAAGACAAATGTTGCATGTTATTTGCATATTTTGGGAAAACTATATTTTAGGAAAACAGACCCACAGAATTAGACCTTATTTTTTCAATGTTGGAGTTAGAATTCATTAAATCTGTTTACTTGAGGCACCCTAGAAAAAATGATATTTACAGTTTTATTTTGTGTTTTATAATTGTTTAACAATAGTTTGATGTTCCTTTTATCAAAATTAATGCTGTAATGAATTCTCTGCAAACGTTTTAGATAGTGGCCATCACATTGAAATTTGTCTCTACTTGCGCTTGAGGAAATTCCATAAATTATACAAAGTTTACAAAAACGGCATCGTAAAAGTTGTTTAAAATTTGCAATAGAGTGCGAACATGGTCAACTTTAAGAACATACCAAGCAAATGCCATTTTTTAAACATTACTATTAGGGGTCCAATACCTTAAATTAAGATACTGTTATTAAAGAAAACTTGTAATATTCCATTTAATTATTAAAGACTTAAGATATTTAATTAAAAATACACTTTATTAAAGCCTAGGTCAAAGTTTAGCTCAAAAGGACAAATTTCTGCTCGTTTAATCTAAAAATAATCCTGAACAGCACTTTTGAAAACAGTAAGGCTGGTCAGATTCCTTATTTTAGATGGAAGCATATTCAATAATTTACAACCTTTAAAAAGAAAAATGACTTTAAACCAAAGCCTTTCACTCTAAGTAGCATAAAAGACCCACTGTCACTAGACCTTGTTTATATGAATGAACAAAATCTTGGGTCACAAAGTATTGACTCATATAGTCAGGTGATTGACCATTGTTAATCTTGAAAACATGACACAATGTTATTTGTTCTACCCTTATAATTATAAAACAGGATAGACCTAAAAAACCACTGCGTTTGCGCTGGTTTGTCATGTGTCTTATGACCTGTTTCGTATGCCTCTTTTTGAACTTGTTTTAGGTTTAACTCTATACATTTTATTTTGACGGTTCTAACACTTGCATTGTTTTTCATACCAAAAATGTAAAAATACTCCTAGGTCCAACTCTTGTTCCCCTCAAAAGAAACATCATTTCAGGTTTAATTTTCAGTGGAGTTTTGAGTTTAGACATACAGTAGTGCTAAAAGTGCAGTAAGTATAAAAGTTTGCATAGAAGGAACAAAGAGTTGAATTAAATATTAACATTTCAGGACTTGAAAATTGCATGAACGTTTGAAGAGTAATGACTAGTGATGTTTTAAGTGTAAATACGTTAATATTATCATTAGCTGCTGCATTACATGTAGTTTATTATTTATTGTTAGGAGAGCTTAAGAGATGTTATACATTTTACATGTGTTTTTAGTACCTATGTAGGGATAATACACGTATTTTTGTGTATTAACGTCTGCAGAAGCCCGCGGGATTGTTTGTGACCGAGACCGAAGGTCGAGGTCACAAACATATCCCAAGGGCTTCTGCAGGCGTTAATGCACAAAACAAACGTGTATTGTCGCTATTCTTGCATAAAAAACATTACACGACGACTAAATGCATTGTTTTCATATGTGATGACTTGACGATTCCGGTACATTTTTTATTTACCATTCTTGTTGTTCTTGGAAACGGTAAACATGTTTTAAATATCCATAACCGGGGCACACATAACAACAACACTACTAAAAGCGTGATTTGAAGGTTTTTGAGCATCTTATTTTTATTTTTAGTTATTACAAACGTTACATTACACATAAATTTGCATATAACTTAAAAATTTGATAAACATGAACACAATTATTTTAAGAATAACAACTTTACATTCGAATTATTTTGAGTACGAACAAATAGAGTACGGATGAGTACGAAGCTAGTGACTAGCTTTCGAGGTTTATTATATGAATTCTGTGAACAATCGGGTAAAAACAAACCGACTGATACTAACAAAAATCATTAATATAATACCTAAAAACGGGCAATAGCACAAGTTACACGCGATACTTATTTATTCACAGTTATTTGCAATAACTGAACAGACGCTTTGTAAAGGGAGTAAACTCTAAGAGAAGCTAGAGCGTACATTGATTGGGGGGGGGGGGGGGCAGTACGTTTGGGGTTGGAAACTGATACAGCTAAAATACTATGGATTACATTGTATCTATAATGCTACAAGAAGAAGTTATTATGGAAGAAACAGGATGCAGATGCCAAATATCAGTCTGCGCAGAAATACATACATACGTCCCTGGCAAAGCATTTCAAAAATAAAAATCATGTATTAACAGCACGTGAATTGCCTTGTTTGCACACGATTTTTCTTGCGTTTGTACATGGGCGGATCCAGTGAAAAAAGTAGTTTTTATGCAAGAATGTATGTATTAAAAGCTTCCGTTAAATAATACCACGAAAGTAAATACCGCAGTATCAAAACTCCCACTTTAACAACCCAATCTCCCACTTTGAAATGCAAAAACTCCCACTTCGCATTCGGAAAAAGTTGGGATGTCTGCAGCCTTGTCTGCAGTGTTGTTATATTTTCTGGTCCTTTGGGATCATGGAGTCCATTCAACATATGTGTAATAGAGTTCCGCTTAAGCCGGTACTAGGGTGCGTTAGAGGTGTTGCACATTTCATTACCTCTCATGAACAGACTCAATCAAACCGAGTCTGCTATTATTCTTCTTGGTTGCTTCCAAAGCATCTATTTACAGATTTTTATTTCTTAAATAGTTCCTGGCACACATGTAAATGTTCCTCGTGTCTCAAAGTGTTTAGTATATCAAGCACGGTCTATGATAGAAGGTTTGAATTGCTATTAGAATTAAACACTATATATCCAATATAAGTGTTAATAAAGAGACATAAAAAAGAAAAAGTAGAAATTCCACAGATCTCTCAACACGACAAAAATGAAAATATTACATGCTCGTTTGACTGAGCCTGTTCATGAACAGTAGTAGAATCACTCCTTCATTCCCCGGGTTCAAACATGTACACATTTGAAAAACAATTTAAAGACATATTCGCAAATGTGTTTATACGGCGGTACATATGAACCTTCAAGTATACACCTGTGTGTAATGCCATGAAAACCGGTGCGTGGTCCCCAGTTGAAATAATGGGTTTCTTCCCCCTCTATCTATATTTGGTAAAATATGTACTTATTAGATATTTGAAGCAATCCGCCTGTAATACTTTTTCCATTCTTTTTATTATGGGCCTACTTTGCAAATGTGTGGCTCTGAGGCTTTGTTTTTTTGGTGCTCTGTACTTCCGAAAAATCTATCATTACCTATTATATTTTGCCCTACACAAGAAAACAATAGGCAAAAAAAAAAAAAAACACCTTGAATTTAGAAAATGGGATAGGAAGGTACGAAGTCTGCATATCACAGAAATTGCCATTCTTGCATAAAAACTACTTTTTTCACTGGATCCGTCCATGTATTAACGGGAGAAAAATCGTGTGCAAACAAGGCAATTCACGTGCTGTTAATACCCGATTTTTATTTTTGAAATGCTTTGCCAGGGATATATGTATGTATTTTTACGCACACTGATATTTGTCATCTGCGTCTTGTTTCTTCCTTAACAACCTCATCTTGTAGCATTATAAATACAATGTAATCCATAGTAGCTGTATCTGTTTCCAACCCCAAACGTACTGCCCCCATCAATATACGCCCTAGCTTCTCTTAGAGTTCACTCCATTCACAAAGCGTCTGTTCAGTTATTGTAAATAACTGTGAATAAATAAGTATCGCGTGTAACTTGTGCTATTGTTCGTTTTTAGGTATTATATTTATGATTTTGGTAAGTATCAGTCGGTATGTTTTTATCTAATTTCTCGAAGAATTTATATAAACAGCTTGGAAACTTGACACTACGTTCGTACTTATCCGTACTCCAACTGCGTGTCCGTACTCAATATAACTCGAATGCAAAGTTATTATTCTTGAAATTGTGATCGAGTCCACCAAATTGAGAAATGATATGAACAATTATTGGTAATTTTATGTTTGTAATAATGAGAGATAAAAAAACCGCTTAAAAACCTTCAGGAGGTGCTTTTGATAGCGTTGTTTATTTCCGGGCCCTGGATACGGATATTTAAAACATGTTTACCGTTTCCAAGAACATCTGGAATGGTAAATAAAAAATGTACCGGAATCGTCAAGTCATCACGTATGAAAACAATACATAAATCGCCGTGAAATATATTTTTATGCAAGAATAGCGACAATACACGTTTGTTTTGTGTATTAACATCTGCAGAAGCCCTTGGGATATGTTTGTGACCTCGACCTTCGGTCTCGGTCACAAACAATCCCGCGGGCTTCTGCAGACGTTAATACAAAAAAAAAACGTGTATTATCCCTACAATGGACAAAATTAAAAAGCAGACACCATATCCAAGGGTTGATTTATACAATACCCAAAGCTATGAAAACGGATGTATTTCAACCACCCAAGCTGTAAAACTGATGAGTACGAATAACATAACATAAATGTCTTATCTGAAGATATCAAAATATTACAGCTCTGATTTAATGTAAAACTTGTCTTCTTCAACTAAAATAGTGGATTGAGCCTGTTTTGGACGGTAGTGGAAATGCAAGCTACCGTCCACACCCTCTAGCTCCGGGTTTACCAGAACTTAACATTTACACTTAATAAATATAAGTACTATAATATAATTTATACGGCGGTTCTCACGGAACCTTCAATGAGCAATTCCACGAAAAGCGGCGTATGGTACTCAGATAAAATAATGGCTTAGCTATAAACGAGAAAACAATGGGCAGAACTGAATAAAATGGAAAATTATACATGACAACGGGCTTGTCTGACGCGGGTAATCTGATTGACACTTGTAGGGTGGTATTTCCCTATAGTAGTTTACATTTCAACCATGTTTTATTTTAATACTCCACACAATGTCATAGATATGACTTCGGACGGCCAGATTGACGGATGTAAAACGCCAAAAAATACCCTGTATATTCCTCTGCCGTTGACGGGTGTTTAATAAAGAAGACATATGCATCTCCTTTTAGGTTGAAAGTGAAGGCAGCAACAAAAATAATTGGTTTTCTTATATTCATGCAAAAATGGTATTCGTCTTGTATGTTTACAGTCACACTTAAAGGATTTTCACACTCAAAATTAGCTACAATGAAATAGAAAAGCAAAATACCAAAGGTCGCCGGAAAATTAAAATGTTGCATGTTCGGTTTGATTGAGGGTGTTCATGGAATAATTTATAGAATAAAAACACCATATATGCACAATATACGGTAATGCAAAGAGATATAAAATAAGACAAGGGGAAATTACACAGGCCGCTCAAAACGACAACAATGAAAAAGTTTTGAAATTTAGTGTACACTGAAGGCAGTAGAAACGTAACCTGTCATCACACCCTCCTGCCCCGGATTGAGCATAACTAAACATTCGTATATGTAACAAGTACAAAATACAATTTACAGACATTCGCAGATGTAATCATACGGCGATGTACATGGACCTTTCAGTGGTATACAGAGAAACGACATATAGTCCACAGTAAAATCAATGTGTTTGCCCTATACGAGAAAATAATGGCAGAATTTAGAGAGGGGGTCTTTGGTCATGCATCCTGCATATCACAGTAGATCCGTGAATGTATTGTAGTAAAATAATGTACAACATTGGTTAATAAAAGACGATTTAGCTTACCAAAAGGTTCCTTCTAGCGCATATTAAATATTCTTTTATAAGGAATCATTAAAAAACGATTATGAAAAATGTGTTTTGTTAGTTTACGTGCATTCTTATCTTCTTAAGAATATTTAAAGTTATTTCCCACAAACATTTATTTAACTTATAAAAATAATCAAACACCTTTAGATGAGTGATCTACCTAAATATTATCAGCGGACAACAAATAATAAAGACCATCATTCTATCAAAATTCCGGGAACCAGTGCCGACAGCTTTCCTAGTGGCAAAGATCAGAATTTGGTCGTATGTTTGCATCTTTCTATCTTTAAAGTTTTGCATAGGAATACAAAGACAGAAAATGACCGTAATTGCATCGCATGATTGATACTTTCAGCTCCAGAACGACTAAGCTATAAGCAAAAGGGCTTATACATAAGTCGGCATTAACCAACTCATGGATTTAAAAAAAAAATGCGTATAAAAAGTTCACAGCTTGAATCTTACAAATCAATTAATCAAGAGGTATTAAATTACATTGTTCGAAACATTATATAGCTCAATAAAGAGAAAAAAATGCATTATACAGTTCTGGATATAAACAAGGGAAGTAATTGAAATGTTTTAATCCGGTGACGGTGCGTATAGCGCAAATAGTATTAACAGACAAGCGAAAAATCTCGAATTACTTTATGAGTACAGTATGTATGGATGGTAATACTTAAAATGTCAAAATAATAATATTGGTATGAAATAAAATCCGTAAAAAGAACCTTTGGAAGCAAAGAATGCAACCGAGAAGAATAATAGCAGACGATAGTTTTAGGCGGGAGTCTATTTTTAGATGATAAATATTCATTTAGTTCATCTCGAATCTACATAATGACATGTTAAATTTAGGAGTTAGATATTTTAAACTATATCACTGTTTTTTGTAGGTCTGTTATTACGTAGTTATATTTCACTAAAGATTGGATTAAAAATGCGTTAAAGCACATTGGCAAAGATTTGCAATGACTATGCATGAGTACAAAATGGCGGCGCCCTATTTGAATTCTGATGCCTTTGATGACACTCTTGTTACCATTACCTACTCAGTCAAATGTGACATTTTCACCATAATTGTTCTTTCCCTTGAGAAAGAACAATAACTAATAGCTTTTTTTCATAACTACGCATTTTAAGATATATGCAGAACAGACCAATAAAAACTCAATTCACTTTGAAAAAGGAATATTTAAAGTATTTCTTATGACAAACGTTTTATTTAATAAAATCTGGAAAGTAGATCCCTCGGAAGCACCGAGAACAAGGCAAACAGTGAAAATTGCAGACTCGGTTTGATTGAGTCTGTTCACGAGCAGTAATGGAAAATGCAACACTGCCCACGCCCCCTAGCACCGGCTAAAGCAGTATTCAATCTTCAAATCTAAATGAGTTAAAATCATTGATCCCGAAGGACCAGAAAATATAACAACACTGAGATGAAGTCGGGGCGACTTTTTACGGCCGCCACACAGCACTTAACACCCGCTGTTGTGAAGTAAATAAAATCTTGAAAGGAGATCCCTCGGGAGCATCGAGAACAAGGCAAACAGTGAAAATTGCAGACTCGGTTTGATTGAGTCTGTTCATGAGCAGTAATGGAAAATGCAACACTGCCCACGCTCCCTAGCACCGGCCTTAAAAAATGGTTTGTTTGCTGCGCTCTGACAATTTTTGAGGTGCGTGTGATATTTGTTCCTTTCAGTCAATATAGAACATACCAAAATGCAGACAAAGAAAGTTAAATCTACTTGTAATTTAGATAATAACAGGCTAGTTCTTACGTTTTATAGAAATAAACATAGATATACTTTTTCTATGTTCAAGGGCTTCCTGCTAGGAGTTGAACCTAGAATTCTTACTGAAGTAAGCGTGTTTCATTACACTACAGAAAATTACCCAACAACAGCACAGAAAGTCTGACACCTTAAAACGTACATTTATAAATGTAATCGTGCGTTTAGGTCTTTAGGTTTAACTGGAAAAAAAATGATTACAAACATGTGATATGTGTAGCTGATTCTGGTGAGGTAAATATCTAGAACTAACTACATCATGGACTTGTGATATGTGCCGATAAATTAACGATAGCAAATGTACATTCTAAAAATTTGCAAAATAGAAACGACGTGAAAACCGTCAACATTTCAACTATTTATCATGTGCATAAAAAGATGCTTGCTTTGTCAGTTTAATTAGTTTTATTACTAGGAGACACTATGTAAGTATATAAATCACAGCTAAATCAAAGTCAGAAAAAACAATCTTCTAAAAGGAGTTTCATATTTTCTACAATACATGGGCAATATAGTAAAATATGTTGCGCAAAGCAGAACAACCTCTCTTGAAAACCTCTACTAATTGTTTTAAAATAATCGGAATGCTTGGTAAGAAAAACGCATGTCTAAGAGATGGTGGGACTTAGTGATTAAACATATAGAAATGCTAGACGGATGAAAAACGACACTAAAAAATGAAGAACATAATGTTAAGAATATATATTCAGCTACTCGTGGACCCCCACCTATCAACCGCTGTGACTCGGAGCAAAATGACCTGTCGCTGTTATGAATTGCTGAGCTTTGACTATGACATGTTTATTTTGCTCGAATGAGAGATGTTCGTTGCCGAATAGAAGGTTGTTACTTGAAGTCTGACAAGGGAGGTTAGTCAAATAGAAATGACTAACTGTTTCGACTTAGCCACGACTTCAGAATGGAGAGTCAATTAGTGAACTTCAATAGAGATCAAAGTTTAATGAACTACAACCCAGTCTTAGGCGAGTATAAAGTATCTGGAGCTTGCGCTGACAAGTTTAAACAGAGTGTTTGGTTTCAGATTGCTTCTTGCATTTAAAGCATTTTTGAAAGAATGGATGGTCGTTTTGTCTGTAATAAAAGCTAGTTAAGTGTTCCATTCCCGATTTGCAGAGGATAAGAAATATGTTCTGTAGAACTCTATTATGCATGGTATCAACGATAACCTTTAAGAGTGTCCAAATTCAAATATATGGTCAACCCGAGGAGGAATTAAATTGCATAAGTAGTTGGACACAAGATCATTTTGCATTTTAGATAGAAGGGAAAATTTATGTTTCTTCCGTCTCTTAACTAAGGGCTCAATATTTGATTCGTTGTAAAGTTTATTTAAGTTACAATATCTAGTTGCTCCCGTAATTATTCGGAATGATTCGATTTGAACGGACTCTAGTTCTGATTTGAAGTAGTCGGAACAGTTTTCTCAGACGTCATCGCCGTATCCAAGTAGAGAATGAATAAACGAGACATAAAGCCGTTCAAGATTCTGTCTGGTTAAACGGAACGCAGAATTGAAAGCCATTGCCAGGCTTTGTTGACTGTGTGCATTCTACTTGCAGTCATCCGACAATGTTAGACCTAGATGTCTGTTCGTTCTTACATGATGTAACAAAACATGATCCAATAATAGGTCAGAATGTACAAGTTCTGTCGTTTCCATATAGAGAAATAGAAATGGTGAGAGTCTCAGTTTTAGGAGGATTGAAAGTGACTATTTCAGAACTGTTTCGAGATCGTGGTTCAAAGTTGCTGCCGACGTAGCAGGATCATCGATACTTATGAACATACTACTGTCGTTTGCGAGCAACCTCAAATTTGAACGTAACTCGAGAATAATACCATTTATGTAGACAAGAAATAGAGCAGGTCCGAGGATTGAGCCTTGATGGATGACAAATCAGGCGATGTATTGGCAGATACAACTCTTTGCTTTCGAAGAGTGAGATACAATTGGAACCACTGAAGTAGGTTAGCACAGAAACTAATTATGGACAGTTTAAAAAGATGATCTTCATACACGGACAAAGGCTTTCGAGAAGTGGCAAAATACTACTCTTATGTCTATACCGTACCGTCATCCATAGCCTTGAAAATGTCATTGTAGATATACACAAGCTGATTAATTGTGGAGTCACTAGGTATTAATCCTGACTGATAACTACTACGTATGTTATTTGTGTAATAAAATTGAAAAAACAATGTTTTTGTATACATCGTTCCATAAGCTGCCAAACACAGCTAAGAAACAATATTGGTCGGTAGTTTTGAGGGTCGGATGGATTAGACTTTTTGCAAATTAGAGTTGAATTTGCTGTTTTCCAGACTGAGAAAAAGAACGATTTGGTAATTAGTTTATTTAAGAATGCAGCGAGTGGTGCTGCTAGGGCGGGGACCTCTTTAAGCAGCCTTAAACTGACCATGTCCGGACTACAGAATTTGGACGGATTAATAGAAGATATCGAATCTATAGCGTCTTCTGAGATTTGAATATACTAAAGAATATGTGATGGTTGTTCTAGGTAAGCAAGTTATTAATGGTTATTGTCGTTGACGTTTGATATTCGCAGAAATAAAAATTAAGAATATTGACCTTGTCTATGTCTTCAGACGCTGTCCTGCCATTGTAAGCTAAAACAGGTAAAACAATTGACTTGATTTTATTTGTTATTTGTTTAGAAGCGTTTGAAATATGTTTAAGTATCACAATTTTCTTGATTAATTTTTTCAATCATTTTATTTTCAAAGTTGTTTTTGGCTTTTTTTAGTTCTCGAATAAATGAGACATACATAGATAGGTAGTGATAAAACTAGAACGAGTGCTCCTTACAGGAATGCCAAAAGTTTAAAAATCTTCCATCAGCAAACGTTTCCAAAATTTCCTTTTAATTTCCATCAATGTCAATAATATTTGCCATAGCATTCCGATACCAACTTATAACAATATGCAACTAATCACTGTCAAAGGGTCAATTTTACTATAAAAATATAACAAAATATGGCAAAATACTACACTGTCGAAACATTAAACACAAGTGTTATAGTCTGTTGTCTACTCATTGCTTAAAAAGACATTTAATTTCTCAAAATTGTTAGTGGATGGTTTATCCACAATGACAAACTTTAAATAATACTTTGCTTAAATTAAAATACGTGCCGATTTTTAGATTCCTTAATTTCATACCCATATTGTTTACTTCTCAGAATTTTCAACCACGTTCAAGCCATGTCAAATACATTTTCGGCTTTAATATGTTATGAAAAGTAACGATTTGTATGTTTGTTATTCATTGCAGGTCAAGATCTAATAACGACCACGGAATAATTACCCGGTCAATTCAACATTTTATCTAAAACATTGATGTTTGGCTATGAGGTAACGTATGTTTTTCTTGGATTTAACGCTTTTTTTCAACAGTATTTCAGTCATGTAACGGCGGGCAGTTTACCTAACCAGTGTTCCTGGTTTCTGTACCAGTACAAACCTGTTCTATGCAGCTTCCTCACATCAAAGATGGAGGACTAATAATTTCAGACACTATGGCGTTTATCAAATAGTCACGAAGAACATACGCCCGCCCGAGGATCGAAGTCAAGACCCCGCGATCCGTAGACAAACGCTCTACCTACTCTGCTAAGCGGGCGGGCATGAGGTAACGTGCACCTTACATTTCAGATAAAAACAGAAGAAATCGAATGACCGTGGCTGCCTCCTCAGCTGATAATTTAGCAACATATATGCATGTACAAAGACTTAAATAATAATAACAGAATATTTAATACTATAGTGAAGGTGGTAATGAAAATAATGATACCGGAAAACTGAAGGTATGTCAATGTCAACCTATATACCGTTCTACAAGTGAATATTTTCTACTTAAGCATCGTTTTGTTACTGTTGGATTGTTATCATAATTCATTTTGGGAGCGCCGGTAGCGCATTTTTGAAGCACCTAGTGTACTTTTTGGGAGCACCGGGAGCGCATTTTTGGAGCACCTGGAGTCTACTTTGGGAGCGCCGGGAGCGCATTTAGCAGCGCCGGAAGTACATTTAGTGAGCGCAGGGAGCGCATTTTTGGAGCGCCGGGAGCGCATTTCGGGAGCGCCTTTCTTACAATCTGTTTGATATCAGTGTATTATAAGGTAAATAAAACTATAATTGATAAATATATAATAATAAGCCTTATTCATAATTTTCTATTATAATTAAAAACGATAAAACCTTTAGAAAATTTATCGGTCTACGCACAAAAGGAGCGTATTAACTCATTAACACGTGCAGCCATATCGCCGCTTAATTACTGGTATCAATGTTCCGATAAATTCCGGAGCCACTTATCGATTTATCTGCTTTGTATGCCTGTGGATTTTCACTGATAATCAATAATCGATAAGATCTAGGCCTCCTTTGATTACAATTAGGGACAAACATCTGTTTATAAACGATGAATAAAACTGAAATTTTCACAACTGATACTACGATTCATGATCTAATCAATAATTTAAAATTTACTATTATTTTGATTTGCAAAATTGTTTTACAGGCCAACTGAAGTAACATGAATATAGAAAACTGCAATATTCAAGAAATATTGGACATAGAAAACCTGCCATTATTTGATTATTTTATATTTATGCAAATATCATCTATTGCTAAACGTTAAAGCAAATGACATTATGAAAGAACAAAATTATACTTTATTTAATAAAATTAAAAGTACTGAATAAAAAAGAAAGATTCTTCGGTATAATGGAATGAGAAGATAAAACAGGCAATACCTACAAATTACTTTCTAATTCCGATATTTTGTAATGAGTATATTACAAAATATGCTTAAATAATAAATATTTTGATCGTTTCGATCGCTTCCGGGTGTTATAAATCTTGAGAGTAAAATATTTTCATTGGTTGACTTTGACAGCAGTCCAATCGTTGGTACTCTTACAGACGTAAAATCACGCCACGCGGCATACAGTACTATCAGGCGGATAGCGCATTTATGCGATCCTCGGCATACACGCCTGTTATCTTTTGACGGATAAATACGACATGCGGTACTCGATAAGAGTTAAAATGAACGCATAAATGCGATCTGCGTCCTTAATGAGTTAATTAACACCTGTCTCCGTAAAGGTAGGACTAAACAGTATCATTTAACTACAAGGCGATCAAGCTTATAATGTATGGCGTGTAATATGTTGCAATATTATATCTTCTATAATTATTGTATGTCTATATTGATAAAATGTCTTAAATTATCTATTGTTAAACAGAAATATTTGTTCAATGTCTTCATATATTCATCTAGCTTTTGAAATAATTATTATAAAACTAAAAAAAGATTTGCAATGCGACAAAATATTTATTCAATGTTTTGAAATTATTTCTTCCATGGTGAAAAAAATATTTTTGCAAAATAAAAATATTTGTCCAATAAAAATATATATTTACTGTATATCACAAAATTTATAGTGAGAATTTTGATATTTATGTTCATCTTTACAAAAAAAATGTTCGATGCAACAATTATAATTTTGTGTTAAATGTAAATATTTATTCTATCTGCTTAAAAAAATAAAATGGGTAAAAGAATTCTAGGTAAATTGCTTTTTTGCAGACATCCCTATTCAGCGACCATGTGGCCAAATTTGCGGCCGGTAGTTATGGATGTTAGTGTGCTTTTTTTCATATAATTTTGATGTGTCCTAACTCTCAATTCTTTTATGCTTATCACTGATTACATCAGTAAAAAAAAATGAGGTGAGGTATAGATCTTATCATCGAGGAAAGAAATATACCAAAGAAGAGCTCCGCAAAGCGGGACAATATCAGAGGAGGAGGGCAAAAGGGAAAATTTATTTGAATATATTTTGGTGGGGAACATCAGGAGGTGGGAGGGGATGGGAGAAGGTGTGTATGCGCGATGCTGGTGAAAGTAGACAATTTACTATAGAGCCAGAAACGAAATAAAAAATGGCGAGTGTGGGGATAGGTGGGGGGCAGGGTGGGATGAAATGTAGATTGGGGGTCGGGGTGAGAATGAAAAAAATGTTTATTTTGGTGGGACGGGGAGAAGCAATGTAAACTGTTGCAATCTGCATAAACACATGTGTACACATGGTTTCTATTTTTAAGTCAATACCTTTAATATTTAAATATATAAGTTAGGCTCTGAACATGGAATATGATGAGCATGATTGAACTTGCTGTGACATTGACTTTTTACTTACCACGATTGTTCATACACCATGCACATTGTGTCATCACCACATACCCGCACCCAAAGTGTATATCTGAATGGTCAATAAGAATGCTACCTGCGGACATGAACTAAACCTTAAAAATTGATCTTTGAGCTAATTTTTATATAGAGCCGGTTCAAGTGTTCTGCACATCCTCTTATCGCCTCCTACCTACATACCAAGTCTCAAGTCAATATCTTGCTTGGTTATTTAGTTATGCTTCGGACACGAAATTTGATGATCAGTTCTGACATTTAAGCACAGTTTGTGACCTTGACCTTTGACCTACAGAGCCGATTTAAATTCATTTTTATGATTTGAACACATTGCCCCATCGCCATCTACCTATATGCTAAGTTTAAAGTCAATGGTTATAAAGTTAGGCTCCGGACACGAAATATGAAGGACGGAAAGACAGACGGACTAATAGGCGGATTCTTGCACAAGCTCGTAATATCTTTTCTAAAACGAGCGTAGTGAAAATTTGCGCAGTAATCGGCCGCAGATTGTCCGCAATAAAGCAATTTACTCAGAATTCAGATGCAATAAATATTTACGTTTTACACAAAATCATTATTGTTGCATCAAACACAAATTTTGTAGGATTGATTGAAAATATTTTGGCGAATTGCAGACTTTTAAAGTTTTACAATAACCATTTCAAAACATCGAAAAGAAATGAAAACATATTTCTGATTTACAATAAATATCTTAAGACATTGAATAATTATATAAAGATAGACAATAATCATAGAAGATATATTATTGCAAATATTACACGCTATAAAAATGGCCACTCTCACAATATTAATTTTGATCTAAAAAGTGTGACAGATAAAATTGAACCTTGTGGAATTCCCTGTTCTTGCTCAAAAGAGTCAGAAAGGCTATCACCAACACGTACTTTAAAACTTCGATCAGATAGAAATTGTGATATAAATGTTGGCAGACGACCTTTTATATCTATGTCGTAAAGATCATTCATAATACCATATTCCCATGTAGTGTCATAAGCTTTTTATAACTCGAAAAAGACAGACACTAGATTCTATTTTTTAATAAATTCATCACGAATATAATTTCCAGTCGAACAAGATGATAAGTTGTGCTGCTTTAAAAGTTTGTAATTAATCCTTGCGTTTCGAGATACCAAACTAGTCTAGAATTGATCATACGTTCCAGAGTTTTACATAAACAGCTAGTGAGGGCTATCGGTCTATAATTACTTGGGTTTGTGCTATCTTTTCCGGGTTTTTTGTATGGGAATAACAATAGCTTCTCTCCAGGAGTCTGGAAAAATACCAGTTTTCCATGTTATATTGTAGATTTCAAGGAGAAGGTCTAATGATTCTTGTGGTAAGTGTTTTAAAAGTTGGTGATGTATTTGGTCCGGACCAGCTGCAGTATCATGACATTTGTGCGGAGAGTAAAGTAACTCTGTGATCGAAAAAGGTTTATTATAATCTTCCTCGTTATTTGAATCAAAATTCAGAGTTTTGCTTTCATTAGTTGATTTAATGTAGCATAAGAAACAAAAATGTCTTCATCAATAAAATGTTGAACAATTACATCTTTAATTTTCTGTATGACCATATTGGACATTACTTCGGAAAGGTTATCATGCTTGTGTAGCAAGGACCCACTTCAATATAGTACACTATTACCCGTAACTAAATATAGTGGTCTAATACCGTAAAAAGGAAAACAAAAAAGCAGACGACTAACTTCGTCAAAAACAATTCAAAAACAGGTAAAAACTGAGTCTAGTTATAAAATAACCACAAAATGTTATTCCTTTTCTTAATCTGTTTGATTTCATGCAGAAATCGAAATTATTCTAGACTGATTATTTTACGCTAAAGCTTAGTCTCAAAAGAAGTCGGTTCGTACTCAGTCATTTCGACCCTGAGGAAGAATCGTTTGGGTGCTTGATAACCATCTGTATCGACAAACGCTTTCCTACTGGGATCCAGCACAGGTACCCTGTACAAGCTATATAAGGACCTGCGGAGCAGCTGACTGGTCAGAATCTGTTGTGTCTACATCGTCCGTAATATTTATGTTAAAATAATTATATTAAATTACAGAACGCTTTCTAGGATATTGTCTCTCTTAGACTTGACTTCTATAGGTTTTCTGATTCCTGTACGCGGAGGGCTCACTGCAAGCATTGCGGTTACTGGGAGCTACTAAACTGCAGGATAGGCTGGCTTGTTTGTGGAGGGTGCATTGCAAGCATTGCGGTTGCTGGGAGCTACTAAACAACAGGACTTAACAATTCATATATTCTTAGGTTTTAAAGTAAGGATTTCTCTTCTCTTGCATAAAAGGATAAGCTTATTTAAGATAGATAGGATCAATTAGCACATCCACTGTTCAAGAGGGACATAAACCTGTCTGCGAGTACAGGATAGACATATGGGGTCTGATATAAACACTTTAACGATATCTTGATTGGGGATAGTCCATCCACAAGACCTATAATCACTGAAATCATTTGTCTATTCCCTATAATTGTAAACCGATTGCTGGCACCTTAAATCATTTCATTAATCATTGGTAACTAATAAAACGGCTAAGAAGCCCAGAGCAAAATTATCTATCCATAGTAGCTACACGTTAAAAAATTTGGCGCCCAACAGGGGACCCTGTTATAGTTTTACTAAGCTATTAACCCACAATAAACATAATGGATAGGAGTAGTAGATGGACTGGCGAAGATTTCCTCTTTATGATGGAAGAGATGCAAGAACTTAAGACAGGAAATAGAAGGGTCAGGATAGAGCACGAAATCAATAAATTGCAGCTTCAGATAAACCAAACTTTTGGTGCGATATCCACTTTTACCCCAGCTCCGGATAAGTCTAATATGCGGGATATAAAGCATGGTAGACAAGAAGATATTGAAACACATAGCATTTCAAAACAAAGACGTTTACTGCCGCGAGTATCAAGTAAAATTAAGGATGGCGGAAGTGATAGGACTGATAGGTTTATCATAAAGGAAGACGAAGCAAGATACTACCTCGGAACAGGGGATAAATCTGGTATGAAAAATACGGAAGAAGCAAAACCAACTGCTGGTAATAAGGGCACGATCATGAAACCTGCAACATATGACGGAACCAGTGCCTGGACAGACTATAAGGCACATTTCGATGCCTGTGCCACTTTAAATGGTTGGAATGAAAATCAGAAGGGACTTTACTTATCTGTGTCTTTAAGAGGACAGGCACATCGTGTTTTTGGTAATATCAGTGCCAAAACTACAGACTTTAACGAGCTAGCAAGAGCTCTTGAAGGTAGGTTCTACAATAAAAATCAGACAGAGTTGTATAGAGAACAATTAAGAAACAGGCAAAAAAAGGCAACGGAATCTATGGCTGAACTAGAGCAGGATATCCGCCGATTGGCTATTTAGGCATATCCTAGTGCTCAAGTTGATGTCCGAGAGACATTAGCTAAGGAACAATTTATAAATGCACTTACAAATTCGGATATGCGACTAAAAATAAAACAGGTAAGGCCTACAGATTTGAATTTGAGTTCTCATCCTCTGACCTGTAAAATTTGAAGAAGACTGTATCAAAGTTACAGGCGACTATAGACAGTATAAGACGAAGTAAATACCAGAATAACACAGAAAATAGATATCCGCGTCGTCCATTAAACAACGATCAACCGCAAGGAGATGCATTTAGGGGTAGGTTTCAACGTCCATAGAAACCGTGATAGGCATTTTTCACCAAGAACACCAGGCTCGCGGCGACATCACGACTCAAGATCTAATACGGATAATATGATACCACATCAAAAGCCAGAACAACCTTGTCAAAATCAAAGTAATGATAGGGCCAAAAATGTCAAATATGGGCACAGTATGCAAAACTTAAGCATTTTAAAGTCTGGGTTATATGCTTCGGCTACAGTTGATTTAATGTCAGTAGATTGTCTAGTTGTGTCTGGTTGATACAGGAGCTACTTTAACTCTAATCTCATATAAACTTTGGAATGCTTAAGAGCAAAATTATAAGGTGATGCCATTTGATTTCAAGATAATGTCAGGTAGTGGAAATCACTTCGAAGTTAAAGGACAAACAAAGTTATCCATACAATTCGGAGATATAACATGTCAGACAAAAGCAATAGTAGCTGAAATGGAAATGGATGTCCTGTTAGGATTAGATTTTATGCAACAGCGTGATATCACCATAGATGTTGTCTACAATATTATGAAGATCAGCGGACAAACAGTTAATCTATTTTGTACAGTCAAAATAGGTTGTTATCGTGTTGTCCTCTCAGAGCAGATAACTATACCTGCCGAATCAGAAATGATAGTAAGGGGTAAAGTGACGACTGAAATAGGAATCATGCGCATAGGATATGGTATAGTTAAACCTTCAGCGAACAAGGAAATGGACTTCTAGCAAAGACGTGAGTCAAAGCAGACGATGACATTAAGAATTGCTAACTTTTCTAACCTTTTATTCGGGAGCAAACTCAACAACAATTTCAAAAGTTGACAAGATTGAGGATAACCCTGGAAAAGAAACAAGGCTGATATCCTACCAGAAGACATGCAAGGTTTATATCAGTGAACGGTTGATGGAATGAATAGGGATCAAAAGAAGCAAATTTTGAAGTTGTTGAGCAAATATTCGCATTTTCTTTTCTGTCTCAAATAGCAACCTAGGTAGGACAGGCAAAATTAAACATCACATTCCCACACGGGACGTTAAGACAATAAAAAAAAAAGCAATAGGAAGGATACCTGTACACATGCAAGAAGAAGTTGATAAAGAAATTGACCGAATGCTAAAAGATGATGTGTTACAGCCTTCAACAAGTCCTTGGGTCCCAATGCATAGTTCTTGTCAAGAAAAAGGATGGTACACACAGGTTTTGCATAGACTATGGGCGCTTGAATGAAACAACGATAAAAGATGCATATCCGCTACCAAGGATAGATGAGTGCCTAGACAAACTAGCTGGAACAACCTGGTTTTCTTGCCTAGACTTAAGTTCTGGATATTGGCAAATAGAAATGTCAGATAGTGATAAGTCAAAAACTGCATTTATTACACGGAGAGGTTTGATTGAGTTCCAAAAGATGCCATTTGGTTTATGAAATGCCCCAGCCTCGTTTGAGTGATTGATGGAGTATGTACTGGCTGGATTGCAATGGCAGATATGTCTTGTTTATTCAGATGATATCATTATTATTGGAAAAACTTTTTCGGAAATGATAGACAATTTAGACAAAAGCTATTCAAAAGATTTGAATATGCTGATTTAAAACGTAAAGCACGAAAATGTCAGTTATTTCAAAAACAAGTAATGTTTTTAGGACATGTCATTAACGAAAATTGAATTGACAATGCATCACTAAGTGGTTATTGCATTTTAAAATTCAGCGGGACAGGTAGCACGCTGGCTGAAAATTTTATCGTCCTACCAAATGAAGATAGAACACAGACCTGGACGGTTGCATGAGAACGCAGATTGAGTTAGCAGAATGCCATGCCGACAGTCCGGTTTAGATGATATTGAAAAGAAGAACACTGATAGGACATGTTGTATAAATCTAGACCAAGTTGTTACTGTTGGAAGCATCAACGCAAGTGTTGACAATTTAGGAACTTTATAAAAAGAAAATAAGGATCTCAGTACAGTAATAAATTGGGTCCTGGAAAAGGAGAAACCTAAGTTTAAGGATATACGTTCTGAAAGTTATATAGTAAAGTCATTTTGAAACAAATTTGAAAACCTGGAAATACAAAACAGCCTTCTAGTGAGAAGATGGGAAGATACTGACTACTGACAAAAAAGAAATAAAATTTCAATCATCAATAGTTCCAACATCTCAAAGACGAAAGTTTTGGACATATGCACATAATGTAAATACAGCGGTCCATTTAGGAATAAGGAACACACTGTGAAAAATTAGACGACAGTACTTCTGGCCAGGTTTACAGAATGACGTGCCTTTGTATATCGGAGGATGTGACATATGTATGAAAAGAAAAGGACCAGGTAGGACAAATTAAGCTCCTATGTATATCGTACGGAGTTGATATCCAATGGAGGGAATTGCCATTGATATCCTCGGAGAACTACCTGAAACGGAACAAGGAAATGGCTATATTCTTGTTATAGCAGACTACGTTACCAAATGGACTGAGTGTTTGCCAATGAGAAATATGGAGGCATCAACAGTTGCAAAGATATTAGTAGAGGAAGTAATATCAAGAATTAGAGATCCAACAAACATACACTCCGACCAATTTCGACAGTTTGAGAGCAAATTACTTCAAGAAATGTGTGAGATTTTAGGTGTCAATAAAACACGTACGACACCATACCACCCCAATCTGATTGGATGGTTGAACGCTTTAATCGTACTATCACAACAATGTTGAGTGCATTTGTGAATGAACATCACAGAAATTGAGTTGCCCAGATCCCATATGTGATAATGGTGTAAAGGAGTGCTGAGTATGAAACGACAGGAATGAGTCCGAACATGTTAATATTAAGACGTGAAGTACCTACACCGCTTAATATAATGTTTGAGATGCCAGCAAGTATTAAAGTACTTCCTGTTAATGAGTGGGTTTGGGAGATACGTGAAAAGCTATAAATCGCGCATAACCTGGTTAGGCAAAATACTGATAAAAGTATTAATAGACAAAAGTCAAGACATGACAGACGAAATTCGTATGAAATTTTTTGTGAAAGGTGCAAAAGTATACGTTTGTTTTCCTGTAAAAAAGGTTGGGACTTCCTCAAAATTTACTTCTTTCTAGAAAGGTCCTTATACAATACTTTGGAAACTATCCGAAGTGTTTTATAAGATAGATTGCGGCCGTATTCAAGCTACCCAATTATTCACTGTGATAGAATTAGAAAATATAAAAATCAAATTCTACTAGATGAAAACACAACTGTTTCATATGACGAAGAACAGCATGAAGATTCAGAAAATGGTGGTATCGATGAGACAGATAAGTTTGATACATATGATAATACATCTGATTTAAACAGTAAGAGAACACGTAGAAAGCAAGTATGGACTAGAGATTATATAATTTCTACTTTCAGGTCTAAAATGACGAAAGTCAAGACAACATCTAGGAAGCATCCCAAACTTCAACTATGCCCAAAGTGTAAGACAAGTGTTCCGGAAAGCGAGAGCTTTGGAAATTATGTAAACTCATGTAATATGAGTAATGCCAAGGACAGAACATGTGAGGTGTGTGGTAAGGTGATGCTAAGAGTACAGTATCACGAGAAGCATATGAAACTTCAGCATGGAAATGATAAAGAACTTGAGAATGTGAGTACCGCTCACAAAGGTGCAGGAAAGGATAGGAACGATAACGCCAAAATGGATGAAGAGATCTCCAAGAAAAGAGATACAGCTTTGATCATTGATAATTCTGATACAGATCTAGACTATGAAGATAGTGATTTTGATCGCAGTGAAATTTCGGACACTGAAGAGTGAGAAGATAAACCTGGTGACAATTGTACCAAGACAAACCAGGAGAAGAACCAAGATGAACAACAGAAGGTGAACAGAGTTCCTTAAAGATAACACCAAGCAACATTCTATTTAGTGGAAGTCTATTTAGAAAGGCAACAAAACAAGTTCTGCCTGGAAAGAGACAGTCGACCGAGTTGAGGGAATGTAGTAAGAGTATGGAAGCTATGGGCACCCAGATGAAATATAGGAAGAGACAGAGAGACATTACAGTTAATATCTGTCAGAACATTGACAACAATAAGGAAAAACAGCGTCTCGCCATCTATAACGAGAGCGAAACAAGTTATGAAAGTTCAGAAGTTGTACCAGTTCACAAGAAACTAGGGTAAAGAGCCATAAACCTGGGAGAATATATAGGTGATGGTGAGATAAAGCCATCTGATGTACAGATCAGCATAGAAGAGGATGGAGAAGTAACTATCAAACTGTCCAGGATGGAGAAATAGAGTTTTGTTGTAGTATTAATATATGTGTAACTCTAAGATAAGTGTAGCAGCGTACAGCTCAGATTATTATAATACCAGATACAGTGTATATCTAACGTGTTCATATAGCTATGATTTCAGATAATACCAAGACAAGAGTATACATTTGAGACAATATTTTAGAAGAATATTTTATTTTGAAAAGTGTTTCAGGAAGAAACAATAAATTTTTACATCCATTATTCGATAATTATTTATCTGTAAAATGCAATGTTTTAAATATATCATGCGGGACGCATGATCTAAAAGGTGCGGGTAATGTAGCAAGGGACCTTCTTCGATATAGTACACTATTACCCGTAACTAGATGTAGTGGTCTTATACGGTAAAAAGGTGAACAAAAACAGCAGACGACTAACTTCTTCAAAAATAATTAAAAACAGGTAAAAACTGTGTCTAGTTATAAAATAACCACTACAGATTTTTTCTTTTCTTAATCCTGTTTGATTTCATGCAGAAATCATATTCTAGACTGATTATTTTACGCTAAAGCTTAGTCTCAAAAGAAGTTGGTTCATACTCAGTCATTTCGACCCTGAGGATGAATCGTTTGGGTGCTTGATTACCGTCGGTATCGACAAACGCTTCCCTACTGGTTCCAATACTGGTACCCGATACAAGCTATATAAGGACCTGCGGAGCAGCTGACTGGTCAGAATCTGTCCGGCTGTCGTTGTGTCTACATCGTCAGAAATATTTATATTAAAATAATTATATTGAATTACAGAACGCCTTCTAGGATATTGTCTCTCTTAGGCTTGACTTCTATAGGTTTTCTGATTCCTGTATGTGGATGGCTCACCGCAAACATTGCGGATGCTGGGAGTTACTGAACTGCAGGATAGGCTGACCTGTTCGTGGAGGGCTCACTGCAAGCGTTGTGGGTGCTTGGAGCTACTTAACAACAGGGCATAACAATTAATATATTCTTAGGCTATAAAGTAAGGATATCTTTTCTAGTACATAAAAGGATAAGCTCATTTAAGACAGATAGGATCATTTAGAACATCCTGTTCAATAGGGACATAAACCTGTCTGCGGGTACAGGATAGACATATAGGGTCAGATATAAACATTGTATTTATATCATGATTGAGGATAGTCCATCCACAAGACCTATAATCACTGAAATCATTTGTCTATTCCCTATAATTTTAAACTGATTGCTGGCACCTTAAATCATTCCATTAATCATTGGTAGCTAATCAAACGGCTAAGAAGCCAAGAGGAAAATTATCTATCAATAGTAGCTACACGTTACACTTGGCAAGTAGAAGAAAATTAAACATTTATGCTTACTAAGACATCTCCTGTGATGGCTCAGCCACAAACTGGTCGATACAAACGAAATGTGATAGCTGCTGGTTTGAGTACCCGCACTCGAAATAAAGAAATAAAAAAGTGTGAAATTCATCTGTAAAATCTCAAAATACAAATTAAAATGTATATCTATCGAAGGTCGGATCCAGGACGAGACCCCCACCCCCACAAAAAAATAAATATCTGTTACGTGTAAGGGTAAAAATTGCTTTTTACTCTAAACACTGAAGGAAACATAAAACAAACCAGTCACTATTAACGATAACAAAGTTAATTATGAAAACTGATAACTTAGATAGCTACGAATACAGTAAAAGAGTAAAATGTTAGCCATAAAGTCAAATCAGATATCTAAGAATATTCCAAATACTATTTAGGTGAAAGGACCATGTATGATAACGCACAGTTTTTAGCCCCCAAATTTTGAAAAAAATGAAATTAAAACTACATCTCAACGATATGAATTATTTGAAAGATAAAGGATTAATCTTGCATTTTATAAAGAAAAAATGCAACAGTTTTGCCTAAAAAGTCATGATACATGGTCTAGTTTCATGCCATCAACACAGATTTTGTACATTTTTAGACATTTTCGTGCACTTTATCACCAAAATACGATACGAGCGCAGGGGAGAACAATTTTAATTTTTGGATATGTTTGGAGGATTGCAAAAACACGAAGAATGATTCATGAGAGAAAATTGTTCTAAAGTGCGCTCGTAGTAAATTTTGAAAAAATACGGTATTTTCGTCGGAAAATTCTACTATAAAAATAGCCATGTAAAGGGACGAAACTCTTGATCTCCTTGAAGAGCTTGGCGTAAAGGTAAATAAAAACATGGTGTGATGTAATGCGGAAGTGATATCGGTTGCTTGAAAAATGGATTTTTGTCAAATTACAGGTAAATTAGACCTTTCGATAGTCTTTGCATAGCATTTTAAGAAGTTCTCATTATCATTAACATATAATCCTCGATTTATTTCAATGCTGTTAACGTGTCATACAAAAATTACGTTATTATTACTTGATCAGTCGGCGAAAATCTTGACTGGTCAAACTGGTCAAAGATTTTTAGATTCTGTAAAATATTATACTAAATACGCGTAATATGAACCAGATCTAAATATCACGGTACTGACTTGGTCACACAATAGAGGAACTTGTGTAAGGCAGCTATTTAATCAGAATTGGCTATTCCAGAACATTCCCCATTGTGTTGTGGAAGAGGGTGTGGGGGTAATTTACAGCATTTACAGGGAGGTTTCTAGAGGGAAAGAGGGGGTGCATTTTGTTTGTGTAATGTGGAAGCAGTTCTAAAGAAGAGGGTCATTTTACAAATAAATTAGAATTGGGGGTCTTTGGAAATTGGAATTACCCAGTAGGGGTATTGTCGGGAAGTGGGTGGGGGGTATTTTGAGTTAACCTGGTTGTAGAACGGTAGGAAAATATGTTTTCCAGAGGATGGGTTCTTTTTTTCTAAAGAACTACTTCCGAGGGTGGGGTGGGGGTATTTGAATTTCTGAAATGGTCCGTTTATTCAAGGTTTATCTTCGAGTCCCAGCCAAGATTGGTTGCACATTCTTCTCAGACCTTGTTTTAATGTTGGAAGTGTCTAGCCATCCAGTAACTGGATACCTAGCCTGCAGTCTAGCTGTCTGGTCAGCTTTAAAATACTCGGGGGATTTTCTAGCCGTCCGGTAATAGAATTCCTAATGAATAAGTAATGATACCTGTCATTTACTTAACAAATAATCAAGGCTAACGCTCTCGTGGTTCAATTCCTACGCATCTGAACTCTGAACCGTGGTAAATTAGACGATAAATCACAAGAAGACCTTGATTGTTTTCATTCTGACATGCACGTTGATGTATTTCAATAGATACTATGCTGGAATTCATTTTCGCGAGGAGTAATGTATCAGACGTCAGGCGGCTACATGACGTCAAAATTGACGTCATAATGCTTTCTTACCTGTCCGTGCGTCAACCGTTGTTTATCGCAGGATATATTGCGTTTGATTTTCTTCTTTGTTTAACTGGAAATCAATTTGAGCCATGCTAGAATAAAGATATCAATACTTATCTTTAAAAAAAACATGTGTGCATACATACTAAAGATTTAGTTTTAATTGTCTCGAAAAAATCAATGCTTAAAAAAAAAATTCATGTAATGCGAAATCAATGAATGGCATGTCGTACCTCATTATTCAAAGCTCTTCCATCTGGTGGCGGGAAAAATAATGCTTTGTGGGATCGGAATTTTTAAATTTTAACAACTTTTCCACTGGATTTTCAAAAATAGAACAGTTTTTAAATATTTACGGTTTCATATTTAGTATATCAAAACTTTTAGAAAAACAGTAGTTTATCAGTCAATATTATCACCATTTTTATTTCGAAATAAAGTCCAAATTAATGACTGCTTTCCATGTCACAATTTTATTTTATTAACTTTGTGTTTAGATAAAGTTTGACGGTAGACTAACATTTCACTTTTTACAAAATAACCTGGACTTTTGGGCGATCAATGATGTTTTAACCAGGCACTTAGATCAGCCAATTCTTTCATAAATTATTATGAAAGAATTTGGTTGATTTATCATTTACAAAATTAGAATATCAACGGATTGTATACAAACACGCTCTGCATTCGTTAATACGACTTCTAGTCGTGAAAATACTTTGGTCTGTTTAAGAAATATGCTTCTTATCCAGTGTTGTTGATTGAATAAATCATTGGTTTTGGAGTAAAGCTGGAAGGAATTATATCACGAGGGTACGCCCGATGATAGAATAATACGCATCTTAATCGATAAACAATGCTTTAATTCAAGAGCAAATCACGTAAATGGATATATATTATTTCGATTCTAACACTTACACAATGATTTTTAGCGTACATCCTTTGACTACATTCATTAATGTAGTTTGCCCATTTTCAATCGGTTTCTTTTCCATCGCGTCTGCTATGCCGTATTGATGTGGCCATGACGTATATAATTGGGACGTCAGAACAGTGAGTTGTTGTATAAAAATTCACTGTTTCTTCCTTCTGTGGTTTAATAGAATACATCGGATCGTGTTCGAATTTCACACAATATTTTGTTTTACACTGATAAGTATTGATATCTAAGAAACTAACGTTGAAACTATATATAAAAATCATTACTTTATTCAGGCTAGAAATACCCTGAGTCAGGATTTCTCGTGTCCGTACCCTCTAAGCAGGCTAGAAGTCCAATTACCATGACGGCTAACACTTACTTTAATGGTTTGTAAGCAGTATATATTTTTATTAATTAATTATATTTTGTTGTAAAGTTTGCCGTACCACCCCAAATTTTCAAAGTCCATTGAGATATTTCTTTCATATTTTGGCATACTTGTTTACACATGACCCCATGTCGTAAAAAGGAGGAATCAATTCTATCAGCATTTTGAACTGAATATGGCCCCTTTTTCGACTTATAATAAATGTTAAAGTTTGCGTAACCACCCAAATTTTTCAAAATCGCTTGGATATGCTTTCATATTTTGCATATTTTTTACCATCATTACCACCAGTCGTAAAAAGGAAGGGAGGAGGCAACTCTAGTCAGCAATTTTGACTGAAATTATGCCCACTATTTCGACTTACAATATTCTTATGTAATGTTATATTTTTAAATCCTTGCTTAATATTAACTATCCAAGCACTGAGAAATAGTCGAGCGCTCTGTTCCCCCCCCGCCAACAGCTCCTTGTTTCATCATCTGGTTACTTTGATTGATAATTTTTATGATTAGGAAAGAGCTTCTTAATGAATTGTAGATTGTCATTGTTTAAAAGGGGTTCCAGTTATATTTTTGTTTTTTTTTACGATTTTGTCCAATTATAAGTTTTAATTATACATTTTGTAATGTATTACGATTAAGAGTTAATTGGGTTTGAAGATGTGG
>NW_026462800.1:0-17014 GCF_021730395.1 Mercenaria mercenaria | reverse complement strand
AAATCATTTGTTATCCCTATAATTTTAAACCGATTGCTGGCACCTAAATCTTTTCATTAATCATTGGTAACTAATAAAACGGCTAAGAAGCCCAGAGCAAAATTATCTATCCATAGTAGCTACACGTTAAAAAATTTGGCGCCAACAGGGGACCCTGTTATAGTTTTACTAAGCTATTAACCCACAATAAACATAATGGATAGGAGTAGTAGATGGACTGGCAAGATTTCCTCTTTATGATGGAAGAGATGCAAGAACTTAAGACAGGAAATAGAAGGGTCAGGATAGAGCACGAAATCAATAAATTGCAGCTTCAGATAAACCAAACTTTTGGTGCGATATCCACTTTTACCCCAGCTCGGATAAGTCTAATATGCGGGATATAAAGCATGGTAGACAAGAAGATATTGAAACACATAGCATTTCAAAACAAAGACGTTTACTGCCGCGAGTATCAAGTAAAATTAAGGATGGCGGGAAGTGATAGGACTGATAGGTTTATCATAAAGGAAGACGAAGCAAGATACTACCTCGGACAGGGATAAATCTGGTATGAAAAATACGGAAGAAGCAAAAACCAACTGCTGGTAATAAGGGCACGATCATGAAACCTGCAACATATGACGGAACCAGTGCCTGGACAGACTATAAGGCACATTTCGATGCCTGTGCCATTTTAAAAATGGTGGAATGAAAATCAGAAGGGACTTTACTTATCTGTGTCTTTAAGAGGACAGGCACATCGTGTTTTTGGTAATATCAGTGCCAAAATACAGACTTTAACGAGCTAGCAAGAGCTCTTGAAGGTAGGTTCTACAATAAAAATCAGACAGAGTGTATAGAAAAACAATTAAGAAACAGGCAAAAAAAGGCAACGGAATCTATGGCTGAACTAGAGCAGGATATCCGCCGATTGGCTATTTAGGCATATCCTAGTGCTCAAGTTGATGTCCGAGAGACATTAGTAAGGAACAATTTATAAATGCACTTACAAATTCGGATATGCAAATAAAAATAAAACAGGTAAGGCCTACAGATTTTGAATTTGAGTTTCTCATCCTCTGACCTGTAAAATTTGAAGAAGACTGTATCAAAGTTACAGGCGACTATAGACAGTATAAGACGAAGTAAAATACCAGAATAACACAGAAAATAGATATCCGCGTCGTCCATTAAAACAACGATCAACCGCAAGGAGATGCATTTAGGGGTAGGTTTCAACGTCCATAGAAACCGTGATAGGCATTTTTCACCAAGAACACCAGGCTCGCGGCGACATCACGACTCAAGATCTAATACGGATAATATGATACCACATCAAAAGCCCAGAAACACCTTGTCAAAATCAAAGTAATGATAGGGTCCAAAAATGTCAAATATGGCACCAGTATGCAAAACTTAAGCATTTTAAAGGTCCGGGTTATATGATTCGGCTACAGTTTGTTAATTCAGGTAGATTGTCTAGTTTGTCTGGTGATACAGCGAGCTACTGTAACTCTAATTCATATAAACTTTTGGAATGGGCTTAATGAGAAAAAGTAGAAGGTGATGCCATTGATTTAAAGATAATGTCAGGTATGGAAATCATTCGAAGTTTAAGGACAACAAAGGTTATCCATAAAATTTCGGAGATATAACATGTACGACCAACAGGCAATAGTAGCTGACAAATGGAATGGAGTCCTGTTAGGATTAGATTTTAGCATACAGCGTTGCTGTATCACCATAGATGTTGGTCTACAATATTATGAAGATCAGGGACAAACAGTTAATCTATTGTACGTCAAAATAGGTTGTATCGTGTTGTCCTCTCAGAGGCAGATAATATACCGGCGAATCAGACATGATTAGTAAGGGGTAAAGGGACGACTGAAATAGGAATCATGCGCATGGAGATGGTATATTTAAAACTCAGCGAACAAGGAAGGAGGAAATGGACTTCTAGCAAAACAGACGTGCGTCAAAGCAGGACGGGGACATTAAGAAGTGCTAACTTTTCTAACCTTTTTTATTCGGGTGGAGCAAACTCACAAAATGTCAAAAGTTGACAGATGGAGGATGAACCCTGGAAAAGAAACAGGCGATATCCTACAGAAGACAGCAAAGGTTATACAGTGGAAACGGTGATGGAATGAATGGGATCAAAAGAAGCAAATTTTGAGTTGTGAGCAAATATTCGGCATTTTCTTTTCTGTTCAATAGCAACCTAGGTAGGACAGGCAAAATTAAACATACATGCCCCCACGGGACGGTTAAGACAATAAAAAAAAAAGCAATAGGAAGGATACCTGTAACAGCAAGAAGAAAAGAAGTGAAAAGAAATTGAACGAAATGCTAAAAGATGATGTGTTACAAGCCTTCAACAAGGCCTTGGGTCCCAATGCCAGAGTTCTTGTCAAGAAAAAAGGATGGTACACACAGGTTTTGCATTAGACTATGGGCGCCTTGAATGAAAACAACGATAAAAGATGAAATCCGCTACCAAGGATAGATGAGTGCCTAGACAAACTAGCTGGCACAACCTGGGTTTTCTTGCCTTAGACTTAGTTCTGGATATTGGCAACTAGAACTGTCAGATAGTGCTAAGTCAAAACCTGCATTTAGTACACGGAGAGGTTTGATTGAGTTTCCAAACGATGCCATTTGGTTTGAATGCCCCAGCCTGTTGAGTGATTGATGGATAGTTACTGGCTGGATTGAATGGCAGGATATGTCTTGTTTATTCAGATGAGATCATTATTATTGGAAAAAAACTTTTCGGAAATGATAGACAATTTAAGACCCAAAAAAGTATTCAAAGATTGTGAAGTATTGGCGGAATTTTAAAAACGTAATATAAAGCACGGAAAAATGTCAGTTAATTTCAAAACAAGTAATGTTTTTAGGACATTCATTACGAAAAAATTGAATTGACAATGCAGTCACTAAGGGCGTTATTGCATTTTAAACTTAGCGGGACAGGTAGAACGCTGGCTTGTGACAAATTTTATCGTCCTACCAAATGAAGATAGAACCACAGACCTGGACGGTTGCATGAGAACGCAGCATGAGTAGCAGAATGCCATGCGACAGTCCGGTTTAGATGATATTGGAAAAGCAAGAAACCCTGATGGGACATGTTGTTGTCTAAATCAGACCATGGTTGTTACTGTTGGAAGCACAACGCAAGTGTTGACAATTTACGAACTTTATCAAAAAGAAAATAAGGATCTCAGTCCAGTAATATAATTGGGTTCCTGGAAAAAAGGAGCATGGAAAGAAGGAGGAAAACCCTAGTTAAGGTATACGTTTCTGAAAGTTATATAGTAATAAAGTCATTTTGAACAATTGAAAACAGGGAAATTACAAATACAGCTTCTAGTGGAAGATGGGAAGATATGGACTACGGACAAAACAAGAAATAAACTTTACTCATCAATAGTTCCAACATCTCAAAGCACGAAAGTCGAAAAGTTTGGACATATGCACATAATGTATAATACAGCGGTCCATTTAGGAATAAGGAACACACTGTGAAAATTAGACGACAGTTAATTCGTGGCCAGGTTACAGAATGACGTCATTTGTATTCGGAGGATGTTTGTGGAACATATGTATGAAAAGAAAAAGGACCAGGTAGGACAAATTAAGCTCCTATGTATAATCGACGAGTTGATATCCAATGGAGGGAAATTGCGATTGAATATCCTCGGAGAACTACCTGAAAACGGAACAAGGAAATGGCATATTCTTTTTGTTATAGGCAGACTACGTACCAAATGCGACTGAGTGTTTGCCCAATGAGAAATATGGAAGGCATAACAGTTGCAAAGTATTAGTAGAGGAAGTAATATCAAGAAATTAGAGATCTCCAACAAACATTACACTACGACCAATTTCGACAGTTTGAGAGCAAAGTACTTCAAGAAATGTTGAGAGTTTAGGTGTCAATTATTATAAAAAACACGTACGGACACCATACCACCCAATCTGATGGATGGCGTTGAACGCTTTAATAGTACTATACAACAAGTTGAGTGCATTTGTGAATGAACATCACAGAAAATTGAGCTGCCCAGATCCTTGTGATAAGGGTGTAAAGGGAGTGCTGAGTATGAACGACAGGAAGAGTCCGAACATGTTAAATAAGACGTGAAGTACTACACCGCTTCATCTAATTGTTTTGAGAGGCCAGCAAGTATTAAAGTTACTTCTGGTAAGAGTGGGTTGGAGATGATACGTGGAAATGAAGGCTATTTAAATCGCGCATAACCTGGTAGGCAAAATATGCTAAAAGTATTAACATAGGACAAAAGTCAAGACAGACGACGAAATTCGTATGAAAATTTTTTGTGAAAGTGCAAAAGTATACGTTTGTTTTACTGTAAAAAAGGTTGGGGCTTCCTCAAAAATTTAATTTTTTAAGAAAGGCCTTACTACAATTACTTTGGAGGAAATGGAAAAAATCTATCCGAAGTGTTTTATAAGATAGGCATTGCGGCCGTATTCAAGCTACCCAATTATTCACTGTGTAGAATTAGAAAATATTAAAAAATCAAAATTCTCTAGAGAAAACACCAACTGTTTATATGAAGAAGGGACCAGCATGAGATTGAAGATCAGAAAAAGGGTGGTGGTATCGATGACGACAGATAAGTTTGGATACATATGATAATACATCTGATTAAAACAGTAAGAGAACCCGTAGAAAGCAAGTATGGACCTAGAGATTATATAATTTCTACTTCAGGGTCTAAACTGACGAAAGTCAACGACAACATCTAGGGAAGACATCCCAAACTTCAAACTATGCCAAAGTGTAAGGGACAAGTGTTCCGGAAAGCGAGAGCTTTGGAAATTATGTAAAACTAGTAATATGAGTTCAGCCGGACATGAACATGTGAGGTGTGTGGTAGGTGATGCTAAGAGTACAGTATCACGAAGAAGCATATGAAACTTCAGCATGGAAAATGATAAAGAACTTGAGAATGTGAGTACCGCTCACAACGGTGGCAGGAAAGGATAGGAACTGATAACGCCAAACTGGATGAAGAGATATCCAAGAAGAAAGAGATACGCTTTGATCATTGATAATTCTGATACAGATTCTAGACTAGAAGATAGTTAGTGATTTTGATCGCAGAGTGACTGAAATTTCGACACTCAAGGTGAAGAAGATAAACTGGTGACAAATTGTACCCAGGACACACCAGGAGAAGAACGAAGAGACAAACAGCAAGGTGAACAGAGTTCCTTAAAGATAACACCAAGCAACATTTATTTAGTGGAAGTCTTTAGAAGTGCAACCAAAAACAAGCGTTCTGCCGGGGAAAGATGACAGTCGACCGAGTAGTTGAGGGGAATGGGAATGTAGTAAGAGTATGGAAGCTAATGGGCACCAGATTGAAAATAAGGAAGAGACAGAGAGACATACAGTTAATATCTGTTCAGAACATGACAAACAATAAGAAAAAAAGAGTTCTCGCCATCTTAACGAGAGCCGAACAAGTTATGACAGTTCAGAAGTTTGTACCAGTTCACAAGAAGCTAGGGTTGTAAAGAGCATAAACCTGGGAGGAGAAATAATATAGGTGTGATGGGAGAGAAAGCCCATCTGATGTACAGGATAAGATCAGCATAGAAGAGGATGGAGAAAGAAGTCCAAACTATCAAAATGTCCAGGATGGAGCAATAGGCGTTTTGTGTAGTATTAATATATGTGTAACTCTTAAGATAAGTGTAGCAGAGTACAGCTCGATTATTATAATACAGATACAGGATAATTAACGTGTTCATTCGCTTATGATTAAGATAATACCAAGACAAGAGGATACATTTGAGACATTATTGAGAAGAATATTTTATTTTGAAAAGGTTCAGGAAGAAGAAACAATAAATTTTACACCATTATTCGATAATTATTTATCTGTAAAATGCAAATTGTTTTAAAATATATCATGCGGGGGACGATGATTTAAAAGGTGCGGGTAATGTAGCAAGAGGACCTTCTTTCGATATAGTTGACTATTCCCCGTAAATAGATGTAGTGTCTTATCGGTTTTAAAAAGGGTGACAAAAACAGCAGCAGACGACTAACTTTCTTCAAACATAATTTAAAAACAGGGAAAAAAGTGTCTAGTTATACAATAACAAGCTGACTGGGGATTTTGGGGGTTTTGTTTTGTGTGTATACTTAGATAGGGAATTTTCATGTTTGAAGGTTGGCGCTGCTTGGTCATGCTGAGGGATTGTGGTTACTGTAGGGTTTGTTATTTCTAGAGGTCGTGATTTTTTTAAGCTAAAGCTGTAGTCATAGAGGGGTGATATAGTTGGTAGTTCTAGTACTAAGTCATGTTCGACCTGATGATGAATCGTTTGGGGCTTGATTACCGTCGGTTATGCGACCAACGCTTCCCTACTGGTTCTAATACTGGTAACCGATTACAAGATATATAAGGACACTGCGGAGCAGCGACGTGTCGTCAGAATTGATGTCGCGGCTTTGGTCGTTGTGTCTAATCGTGCAGAAATATTATAGGAGAAATAATTATATTGAATACAGAACGCGTGGGCTTCTAGGATATTGTATCCTCTTAGGCTTGACTTCTATAGGTTTTCGGGATTCCTGTATTGTGGATGGCTCACCGCAAACATGGCGGTATGCTGTGATTACTGAAGGGTGGTGGTGGAGTGTGGGGTGCACAGGATGAGGGCTCACTGCACAAGGCGTTTGTGGTGCTTGGAGCTACTTAAACAACCGGGCATAACAATGAATATTTCTTAGGCTATTAAAGTAAGGATATCTGTTCTAGTCATAAAGGAAAGATCATTAAGACCAGATAGGATCATGTAGAAACATCTGTTTCAATAGGGACATAACCTGTCTGTGCGGGGGTACAGGAGTAGCACATATAGGGTCAGATATAAACATTGTATTTATACTACATGATTGAGGATAGTCTCATTCCCAAGACCTATAATCACTGAAATCATTTGTCATTCCTACTAATTTTAACTCTTGCTGGGCACCTCTATTAAATCAATTCCATTAATCATTGGTAGTAATCAAACGGCTAAGAAGCCAGAGAAAAAATATCATCCAATAGTAGTACACGTAAACTTGGCAAGTAGAAGAAACATTAAACATTTATGCGTACGAAGACATCCATGTGATGGCTAAGCCACAAAATGGTCGATTTGACAAACGAAATGTGATACTGCTGGTGTGAGTACCCGCACTCGAAAATAAAGAAAGAAAAAAGTGGAATTCATTGTAAAATCTCAAATACAAATTAAAATTATAGTAGATCGGAAGTCGGATCCAGGACGGACCCCCCACCCCTCACAAAAAATAATATCTGTTACGGTAAGGGTAAAAAATTGCTTTTTACTCTAAACACTGACGGAAAAAATAAAACAAACCAGTCATATTAACGGCTAACAAAGTTAATTATGAAACTGAAAACTTAGATAGCTACGAATACAGTAAAAGATAAAATGTGCCATAAAGTCCCAAATCAGATATCTTAAGAATATTCCAAAACTGATTTAGGTGAAGGACAGTATGATACGGCACAGTTTTTAGCCCCCAAATTTTTCTGAAAAAAAATGAAATTAAAACACATCGCCAACGATATGGAATTATTTGAAAGAAAAAGGATTTATCTTGCCATTTTATAAAGAAAAAAATGCAACAGTTTGCCTAAAAGTCAGATAACATGGTCTTCTAGTTTCATGCCTCAACACAGATTTTGTACATTTTTAGGGACATTTCGTGCACTTTTATCACCAAAATACGAATTACGAGCGCAGGGGGAGAACAATTTAAATTTTGGGATATGTTTGGAGGATTGCAAAAACAAGAAGATGATTCATGAGAGAAAATTGTTCTAAAGGGCGCTCGTAGTAAATTTGGAAAAAATACGGTATTTTCGTCGGAAAAATCTCATAAAATAGCATGTTAAAGGGACGCGCGAACTCTTGATCTTCCTTGAAGAAGCTTGGGTACAAGGTAAATAAAAACATGGGTGATTGTAATGGGAAAAGTGATATCGGTTGCTTTGAAAAAGGATTTTTGTCAAATTACAGGTTAAATTAGACCTTTAGATAGTCTGGCACTTAGAATTTTTAAAGAAGTTCTCATTATCATTAACATATAATCTCGATTTATTTCAATGCTGTTACTAGTGTCATACAAAAATTACGTTATATATTGATCAGTCGGCGGAAAATATTGACTGGTCAAACTGGTAAAAGATTTTTAGGAAAGTTCTGTAAAATATTATACTAAATACGCGTATATGAACCAGATATAATATACGTTACTGACTTGGTCCCACAATAGAGAACTTGTGGTTAGGCAGCATTAATCAGGAAGTGGCTATTCCAGAACATTCCCCATTGTGTTGTGGAAGCGGGGTGTGGGGGGTAATTTACAGCATTTACAGTGAGGTTTCTAGAGGGGAAAGAGGGGGTGTTTGCATTTTGTTTGTGTAATGTGGAAGCAGTTCTTAAAGAGGAGGGTCATTTTACAATAAATTAGAATGGGGGGTCTGGGGAAATTGGAATACCCAGTTAGAGGGTATTGTCGGGAGGGGTGGGGGTATTTTGAGTTAAACCTGGTTGTAGAACGGTAGGAAAATTGGTCCAGGAAGGAGGATGGGTCTTTTTCTAAAGGAACTACTCCGAGGGTGGGTGGGGTATTTGAATTTCTGGAAATGGTTCAGTTATTAAGTTTATACTTTCGAGTCCCAGCCAAGATTGGTTGCACATTCTTCTCGACCTTGTTTTAATGTTGGAAGTGGTCTAGCCATCAAGTAACTGGATACCTTAGCCTGACCAGCAGATTGTCTGGTCAGCTTTTAAATACTCGGGGGATTTTCAGCCGGTCCGGTAATAGAATTCCTAAGGAATAAGTAATGATACCTGTCATTTACTTAAACAAATATCAAGGCTACGCTCTAGTGGGTCAATCCTACGCATCTGAACTCTGAACCGTGGTATGGTAAATTAGGACGATAAATCACAGAAGACCTTGATTGTTGTCATTATGACAGGCACGGTTGATGTATTTCATGGTAATATGAAGGGAATTCATTTCGCGAGGATAGTAATGTATCAGACGTCAGGCGGCTACATGACGTCAAAAAATTGACGTCATAAGCTTTCTTACCTGTACCGTGCGTTCCAACCTTGTTTATCGCAGGATATATTGTCGTGTTGATTTTCTTCTTTGTTTAACTGGAAATCAATTTGAGCCAATGCTAGAATAAAGATATCAATACTTCTCTTTTAAACAATAAAAAAACATTGTGTGCAGTACATACTAAAGATTAGGTTTTAATGTCTCGAAAAAATCAATGCATTAGTCATGTAATGGGACGAAATCAATGATGGCAGTGTGTCCATCATTATTAAAAGATCTTAATCTGGTGGCGGGAAAAATAATGCTTTTGTGGGATCGGAATGTTAAATTTTAAACACTTTTCCACTGGATTTTCAAAAAATAGATACAGTTGTTTAAAATTTGACAGGTTCAGATTTTAGTATAGGCAAAGCTTTAGAAAACAGTAGTTAAGCATTCATCCTTATCCCAATTTATTTGTCGAAATATAAAAAGTCCCAAATTAATGGACCTGCTTTCATTCATCAATTATTTTTATAAAAATTTGTGTGTTAAGAAATTAAAGTTTTAGACCGTTAAGATTTAGAATAAACATAACTTTTTACAAAATAACATGAACTTTTGCGATAAATGATGGTAACCAGGCTATTAGATCGCCAAATTCTTTAATAAAATTTTATGAAAGACATTTGGCCTGCTGATTTTATTCATTTACAAAATTAGATTATTCTAACGGATTTGTATACAAAACACCGCTATCATTCGTAATATCGACTTCTTAGTCGATTGAAAATATCTTGGTCTGGTAAGAAAGACGATATATTATCAGTGATTTGTTTGTGAATAAATCATTTTTGGGAGTAAAGCTGTGAAGGATAGGAATTATATCCGAGGGTAAGGTACAGCCCCGAGGTAGTGATATATATAATACGAATTTCACGAGAAAATGATTTATTTCAAGAGCAAATCACAAATGAGATATTTTATTTCGATTCTAAAACGTTACAAGGATTTTTACGTACATCCTTGACGACATTCATTATGTATGTGCCACCATTTTCAATCGGTTTCGTGCCAGCGCGCTGCTATGCCTGTTGGCCATGACGTATAATTGTGACCGTCAGAACAGTGATGTGTATGGATACAAATTCCCACTTGTTCTGATTCTGGGTTTAATAGGAAAAATAAATCGGATCGTGTTAGAATTCACACAATATTTGTTTACACGTGATAAGTATGATATCTTAAGAAATAACAGTTGTGAAAAATAATATATAAAATCATACGTATTCAGGATAGAATAAATACCCTGAGGTCAGGATTGTCGTAGTCCGGTACCCGGGATAGCAGGCTAGAAAAGTCCAATAAAGACGGCTAGAACTACTTTAATTGTTGGTAACAGTATATATTTTATTAAAGTATTATTTTGTTAAAGTTGCGTACCCACCCCAAAATATTTTCAAAAGGCCATGAGATATTTGCTTCATATTTTGCCATACTTGTTTACCATCATGACACAGTCGTAAAAAGGAGGAAGCAATTCTATCAAGCATTTTGCGACTGAATTATGGCCACTTTTCGAACTTAGAATAATGTTAAAGTTGAGTACCACCACCAAATATTTTCAAAAATCCATTGAGATATGCTCCTATTTTGCATACTGGTTTACCATTCATGACCCCAGTCTGTATAAAAGGACGGAGGCCACCTCTATCAAGCATTTTGACTGAATTATGCCCCCTTTTCGACTTACAATATTGATTATCGTAATGTAATATTTTAATCATTGCTGATAGTATATATCAAAGCTATGAGAATAGTCCCGAAGCGCGGCGGCTGTGCCAACAGCTCTTGTTCATCATATGGGGTTACTTGGATTGATATTTTAATGTTGGAAAAGAGCTTCTTATGAAATTGGTTAATTGTCATTGTTTAAAAGGGTTCCAGTTTATTTGGTGTGTTTTACTAATTTTGTCCAATATAAGTTTGAAAATGATACATTTGTAATGTATACGATAAGAGTTACTTGTGTTTGAAGATTTGATTCACAGGAAAATAAGTTAGAATTTGATAAGATCCATTTTAAGCATGATATGACGTGAGCAACAAAAGTACAAATTTGTTTGTGTTTTTTTTTTATATTAAAATGCATGAGATTGATACAGTGGCAAAAAATGAGCCATGCATGAGCAAAAACCACATGTGGCTTTGCGACCAGCTGATTTTTTTTTTGTGCAGTCTGGTCAGGATCCATGCTGGTCGCTAACGGTTTTTCTAATGCAATAGGCTTTGAAAGAGCAGTATGGATCCCGATCCAGGATGCACAGATGCGCAGGATGGTCTGGATCCATGTGGTTGCAAATGCACTAGGTTGGTGGTCTCGTGGCGTGGGCTCATATTATATTAGTCTACTTACACTTTCACAATACTTTAAAGATAAGTGTAAATTCTTTTTCAGTGAACAAGTCTTTGTGAGATAGTGGATTACTTTGGAGCTGCCAGATATGTATGGAAATCCTGAAAAAAAGTATTTCAACAACTTGTCATGAACCACAGAAACTTCAACTTACCAAAATTGTGTGAGTTGTATACATTTGCTAGAAATATTGTTAGGAATTTTGGTCTGGAAATCCATAAACCCAGTTTAAGAATACTTTACCGGTTAAAAATCCCGAACCCTTAAAATCTTTCATTGTTTCTGATATAATCTATAGATACATTGATATGTATCTTTAGGTACAGTCTCTTCTTCCTGGTACTCATGTTGTCAAGAAAGTTCCCGTCATGAATTGACAAACTAAATAAAAAAATGTAGAAAGAAAACCAGTGGGAGTTGAATTAGTTCCTATTTGAAAATGCTGTGTTCAGTAGTGGTCTGCTACCTTAAAATTTAATGCCTCCTCTCAGTTCGATATGAAAAAATTATCGATAGACATGAAACCATAACCATTTCTTGTAGAATACTTCCCAGCAGTTGGGGAGTAGCTTTCCCAACAAACGTGTTGTATGTACCTATTTCCTAGGGAGAGTTTCAGTGTAAGATCGTTCTCGAGATGTTACAGAAAGAATGCATAGTATGAAGTTTCAAAATTTATTCATGATATAAATATTTCTTTTGCAGAGGAACCAGACATTGTGAGAAAGCTTTGATTGCATTCACGAGCTGGCCAGAGCTGAAAGCTAGAAAAGAAAACTAAACAACTTCTTCTCATGATCTGCTTAATTGCTCTTCATTGAAGGTGTGTGTTATGAATTTTGTTTCAAAGGGTGTATCTAAATTTTCTTAGATTAATACCGCAAGAAAGAAAAGAACAGGTTGAAATTTAAATATTGAACATTCCTTTAATTCACCTTAGGTCATTGTGATCATATAGCTCTTTGTTCATTTACAAGTTAATGAAGCTTACATACAAATGATTGTGTCAACATGGAGGAGAGGACTGTTTCTGCCTTTGCCGTTAGTCTTTTCCGTCCGTCTATCATGAATAACTTGACTGGCCTCTTAGGTCAAAACTGCTGGTGGATTTCAAAAAACCTCACAGGAGTGAATCAGTGGAATCAAAACCAAGCCTAGTTTGCTATGGCGAACACGTTCGCCCTCGCTCATTATAAAAAACGGTGATGACGAGATCAGGTTTTTACATAGGGGGGGGGGGGGGGGGGGCCATATGTTTTTGTGACAAAAGCACCGTGTGAAGTTCTTCTAACAGATTTCAGCTGAAGGGAGTAAATTTATTTAATAAACCTGTTACATAAAAAAAAGGTTGGAAAAAATTGAAAAGTTACTTAAATACCTTGAAATTTAAAAGCAGTTGTTACTGAGCTGTATATTCATTCTACAGAGAAAAAAAACATGCATATTAACTTTTTGTTTTCAGAACCAGTATGCTACATTGTTATAATGACGTTGAGCAAATAAAATACTGCAACCGTAATTAAACAGTAAGATTTATGACATATTTTAAATAACTTTCATTAGCTTTTGTCAGCACCAAAGGCTGTGCGGGGTATGTGTTGTCCGGCGTTCTGTTTTAGATTTGAATCTCTGGCCAGTAAACTTTGGACATTTGAAGGAAGAATCATGTTAATATTGGCTTGTATGATGTGTTAATCTCAATAAGGAGAGAGCGCGAATTGCAAACCCAAGGTACTAGTCTCAAAGGCCAAGGTCACAGAGGTCAAAGGGTGGGATCGAACTATTTCCTGTGGCCTCTAGTTAAGGGGGCTGATTGCCTTCAAATCTATAGTTGATCCATCAGGGAATTCGGGTTTTCCATGCAGCCACAAAAACGGAATCTAACATACTAAAGAGAGTTGGTCAGCGTTGTTCAGGGATTTTGGGTTATGGGTGTGTGCACCGTGATCTGGGATGGTTTGGGCAATTCTTTATTTTCTAGCGAGTTTTGATTTCGCTTGGCAATGTGGGGGTAGTTTAAGGGGAGGTGGTCTGACTGTCTACACAGCAGATCCAGAGTATGCATTAAGGCCCAAACAAGGACCATACCAAGTTAAGGCTTGATGACACACGAATATAATGAATAGCCAGGGGTGAAAGTGTTGGACAGGTCAAAATTAAATTGTACAATCATAGGCTAACTATAAGAAGCCCCAAGTGTACTGTACTGATTCCATTACACAAACACACTTTTGAAGACTTTGAAAACAACAGGTGAGCACTTCCAGGGTCAATGGACACTCATTGTTCTGGTATTATTTTTTTTGATCTACTACTGAATGATAGATTCTAGATACACTTTAATGGGAACCAGTGGAAGGTGGTGCCACATGTAAAATAAACTAGTACTTACCAACTTTGTCTTTTGATATTTTTATCTTCTGCAAATTAACTGTTTTAATTAAAAAACAATCTATTTAAAGATAATGTGCACTTCAGTTTATGTTTTACTCCTTTATGTCAGGATGAATGGGTGTCTACAAGCACATAACACAGTGCTTTTCACTTTGCTCTTGTGTGTTGGTCGGGGCGGCCTCGGTGGGAGTGTGGTGCGCGGTTGTTGTTGTTGAGTGAATGGGGGTTGTCGGGGAGATGCAATACCTGTTGAAGGTTTCTCCATTATGATAATCCATTTCTGATAACACCGAATCATTCCTTGAAATAAAGAGTTTGGAAAACATAAATGAAGTGCACATTTCAGTAAATAGTTGGTTTAATTCAAACAGTTAATTGGACAGGCAAGATAAAAATAACAAGAAAATAGTTGTAAGTATATTTTATTTTACTGTGCACCACATTACACTGGGTCCATTATAAGTGGTTATTATATATATCATTCAGTAGTAGCCAAACAAAAATCATATCCAGAAAACAGAGTGTCATGGACCCTGAAGTGCTAAACATGTGGTGTCAAAGCTTCAAGTGTGTTTTGGTAAGGGAATCAGTACAGATTTGGGCTTTTCTATGTTAGCTATAATTGTACAATTTATTGATCCTGTCAAAACCATGTTCCCGGCTTTCCTTATATTCTGGTCATGCCTTAACTTGGGTAGGGCTCTTCGTGGGCCTTAAGGCAATAATCTGGATAATTAGGGTAGACAGTCAAACCTTAAATCACAGGCACGAATTCAAAACGTAGAAAATAAGGAATTCAAAATCAGACTGCAGTTTTCTGTGATGAAAAATTGTAAAGTATTGTTACGTTTTGGTGCAAGGAACCAGAATTCTGCAGGATAACTTAGATTTGAAGGGAAATAAGCCCCCTTAAATAGAGGCCCACAGGAAATATGTCGAGCCCACACCCTTGGACCTCTGGGACCTGGCCCCCCTTTGAAGATAGGAGACTCTTGCGGTTTGCAAATGCGCTCTTGTGTCTTAGTGCGATAACATTCATGCCAAATATAAAAACATGCTACTTCATGCAATGTCAAAGTTATGGCCGAGGAGATTAAAAATCTAAACAGACGGACGTGACAACATACACAGCACAGGCCATTTGTGCTTCCACAAAATATATGTAAAGTTATTTAAAATATTGTCATAAAAAATCTTACGCTTTACATAAAGATGTTGCAGTATATTTATTTGCTCAAACGTCATTATTACAATGTAGAGCATACTGGTTCTGAAAACAAAAAAGTTAATATGCTATGTTTTTATGAGAAATGAAGATACAGCTCAGTAAACTGCTTTAAATTTCAAGGTTATTTAAGTAACTTTTCAATTTTTCACCTTTTTATGAACAGGTTATAAATAAATTACTCCCTCAGCTGAACATATGTTAGAAGAACTCCAAGCTGCTTTGTCACAAAAACCTATGTACCCCCCCCCCCCCCCCCCTATGTATACCTTAAGCTCTGTAATCCGTTTATGCAGGAGGCGGAACGTGTTCGCCAATAGCAAACTAGGCTTGGTTTTGATCAACTGATTCCACTCCTGTGAAGTTTTTTTTGAAAATCAAGCCAGCAGTTTGGCCTAAGGAAGGCGGCCAAGGTATTCGGATAGAAGGACGGAAAGACAGACGGCAAAGCAGAAACGTATATCTCCGCCCATGTGACACAATCATTTTTAATGTAAGCTTCATTACTGTAAATGAAAAAAGAGCTATATGATAACAGACCTATAATGTTAATTAAAGGAATGTTCAATATTTAAATTTTCAACCTGTTCTCGGGATTAATCAGAAAGAAAATTTATGATAACCTTTGAAACAAAATTAAGAACACACACAATTCACGTGAAGATCCAATAAGCCAGATCATGAGAAGACGTGTTTAGTTTCTTTTCTAGCTGTACTCTGCAGCTCTTGAATGCAATCAAACTTTCTCACAAGGTCTGGTCCTCTGCAAAAAGAAATATTTATAATCTGGAATCAATTTGGAAACATTTACTAGCATTCTTTCGGTAAACATCCGAGAAGGATTATGACACTGAACTCTCCCTGAGGAAATAGTACCTAACACACCGATTTGTGGGAAGCTACGTCCCAACTGCTGGAATGATTACAAGAAATGTTATGGTTTTCATGTCGTCGATAATTTTTCATATCTCGATAACTGAGAGGAGGCATTAAATTTTAAGGAGCAGACCACTACTGAAACAGAATTTTCACAAGGAACGTATTAACATCCCTGTTTTCTTTCTACATTGTTATTAGTTGTTGTCAATTAATGAGGTGGAACTGTCTTGAAAAGCATGAGTACCAGGTCGTCAAAGAAGAGACGGTACATAAAGCTACATATAAATGTCTATAGATTATATATCATGAAAACAATGAAAGATTTTAGTCGTGAGTTTGAGGACGGTGATAGATTTGTTGTATCTGAAACTGGGTTTATGGATTATCCAGAAAACAAGTTCATAAAAATATTTCTAGCAAATGTTATACACTCCAAACCAATTTGGTAGGTGAAGTTTCTGTGGTCATGAAAAAGTTGTTGAAGATACCTTTTTTCAGGATTTCATTACATAATCTGGCAGGTCCAAAAGTAATTCACTACTATCTCACAATAACTGTTCACTGAAAAAGAAATTTACACTTATCTATTAAAAGTATGTGCAAGTGTAACGATAAATAATAATATGAGCCACGCACGAGAAAACCAATAGTGCATTTGCAACCCAGCATGGATCCAGACCAGCTGAGCATCTGTGCAGTTGGTCCAGGCATCCATACTGTTCGTTCAAAGCCTATTGCAATTAGAGAAACCGTAGCGACCAGCAATGGATCCTGTACCAGAATGCACATAAGTGGTCGCCAAAGACACTATGTGGTTGCTTCATGGCGATGGCTAGGGAGTAGTTTTTGCACAACGGAGTAGACGTAGTCTAATTGGTAACATAGTGGTTTTAGTATAAAAAAAAAAACAAAAAACAGAATTTGTACTTTGGCTCAACGTCCATAAGCATGCTTAAAACTGGATCTTATCAAAAATTCTAAATTATTTTCGGTGAAT
>NW_026462799.1:0-18764 GCF_021730395.1 Mercenaria mercenaria | reverse complement strand
TTAAGAAATGCAGAAGATCCATGGTCTATCTACAATAAAACAGCAGCTCTGCATTTGAATTTAAAGAAGAAATGAAGATCCATTATTATGCATCAAGAATAATAATTATAGAGACACACAGAAAAAGATAGAGTTTGCACTTCTTCGTTAAGACTTACCTTTTGTGTTCTTTTTTTCGTTCAGAAACTATTCATTGTTAGCCGAGCTGACAGACACTTTCTATATCAGAAACTACTTATGCATTAGTTATTGTACCTAAGTTACAACAGTGCACCTATACTACTTACTTTGAGCAAAGGAAAGGCATGTTCTAGTATTGAAGGCACCCCTGGAAACAGGTATGTATTTCTCACATTGACAAGTGGGTATCTGGTCCTCTTTCCTGTTGACTTGTCCTCCCCATACAGTAACTTGGCTGACTTTGGAACCTGATGTAGCAAAAAAACATTTAACTGAGAAAAATTTATTCTGTTCCTTTTTTATTCCATATAAGGCATTTTGAGGCATATCCATAACAATGTCACATAATAAAGTGAAACATCAATCCCTCTAGTATCAATGGCTTGAGCATCCAGGCTGAACTGATCATGTAGTCCCTGCCTTATACTTTTCCTTATACTCACCTTTGTACTGCTTGAAAACCTGGAAAACTCACAAAATATTTTTCTCATCACGTTGCGACCTCTAGTGATTAGTGTCTTACTGTTTATGAATTCCTGGTATTCATTAATTCTCATATATCTATTTAATTTATATAAGCAACAGCTTTCCAACTAACCAGAAAGGTTTTGCCAAGCTTAGCATCTTCGATCTTTTCAAAATGATATATTAAAGCAGGGCAGACTGATCAGGATCTGCACTGGTCGTAAAGACAGAACAATCGTGTCCAGCATGATAAGGGTTAAAGGTGATGGAAGACCTAACGTGTTACTGCAGGTGTTATTTCAGGTATGGACTTGCACCTGGATTCATCAGCCATCAGCAAGCCAGATTAATAGCTTCCGCACATTACAACTGGTATGGTTCAAATCCACAGAGGAGAAAGGCAAGTAAGTATAAGTAGGCAACCTGAAACCTTCAGCCAGAGTGGCTGCTAAGTGTTCTATTACTAAATTGGTATCATAAGAAGAATAAACAGTAAACATGTACTTTTGCCATTTTGAGCTTAGGAGAGTTGAGGTCATCTGTTCCAAAATATTTCTTACACAGTTCAACAAGATGTGGATTGGGTTCTATTGGTTCATCAAAAGCCTTTCCAACACCTGAAAAATAACTCTATTTGTTTTACCTTTAGCCTGCTGGCGGAAAGTTATTTGCCTTTGCAACCAGTGCAGACCAAGATCAGCCTGCACATCTGTGCAGGCTGATCATGTTCTGCACTGTTAGCTGTTCAGTCAGTAAATTTTCAGTGAACACTCCTTCAAATGATAAATGGTACTGCCCAAATTGAATGATGGACCAGTCCATTATAGAAATTTAGCAGGGTAAGTGTTAAATATTCGTACATGTACATACTGTGAAGTCATTGTAATTCATGTTGGATTTCATTGTGCCTACAAAATGAAATTTAAACTAGAATGTGTCTGTTGGACACAGGGTGTGCCCCCCCCCCCCACACACACACTGGTACAATAGTCACAAATAAGGGGCAATAATTCAAATGTTTGCAGTTTTAAGGGGGTATAGCCTCAACAAACATTTTATGAAAAGGATTCATTATTCTAGGCCATATACTTTTTGAGCTATGAGCATCACAACAAAAAATCCACTATTTTGGCTATTTCAAGGGCCATAACTCTGTAATAAGTGCAAAGATTCTCAAGAAGAATGCCAAGTGTGCAAGGTCACATTATGATAAAGACTCAAGCAAGGTTTCATGAATTTACATAAAAAAAACTTTTAAGCTAGGCACACAATTAGGTGAAAATGTGCATATTTTTACTATTTCAGGGTGTGCAAGTTTATATCATGATAAAGACTCATGCAAGTTTTCATCCATTTATATCATATACTTTTTAAGCTAGGTGCGTCACAAGGTGAAAATGTGCATTTTTACTTTTTCAGGGGCCATAACTCTAAAAATAGGGGGTGGAGGCAGACAAAAAAATAGGAGGTACACAAGTCACAACAATCACCTGAAATCCATAAACTGGTATGTCAAGGAAATAGTCATTTTAGCCAAATGATGAAACTTCAGGCCCATGAAATTAAATGATTTCTCACAATGTATTTGCCATATTTGTGACATTTTCCCCAAATATCACATCAAATTTGATCAGTAAGTTGTTAATGGAGAAGTCTTGTTCCATAGTTTATGTAATCTCCATATGCTATTTCGGGATCCTCCAGTTTTAACAGAAAGCTGTGTGCAAGTTGAGCTTCAGTTACAATAGAAGAATAGTGAATGGGTTAACGTGAATATGTAATTGCACATTGAAAATTTACTGACTGAATAGCGAACAGTGCAGAACATGATCAGCCAGCACAGATCTTGGTCTGCACTGGTCATGAAAGCAGAATCACTTGCTGCCAGCAGGCTAAAGGTTAAGTCACACAAACACAATTTACATCATATAGCAACTTTCACTCCATATGACCCTCCATAAATTATTGCAGGCAAAGGTGGGCACCTGCATTAAACCACAGACACATGGATGTCCTCCTTACATGAAAGAATTCTATATCCCGTGTAGGGTTTCAAACTGTTCCATAGTTTATGACACCTATGCTGGTTCTACGCATAAAATATCTAAACTGAATCATGAAATTGCATACTTTTATACTTAGCAAAATGGTCTAATACTGTTATGTCATAAATTACTGAGATCTGAAGGGTACTGCAAGCCATTCATACATGACATCAGAAATGAAGTTCAAAGACTTTTTCTAAAGTTCTGACTAAATAGCCCTGCAAAATTCTGTCAAACTATAGTATGGTCAAGAGCACAAACTATGGACCAGGCATTTATATAAGGAATCATGTAATAATTCCTTTTCTTGCATAATTCCTCAGTGTCAGTCCATAGTTTGTGCTATATGATCAATCTATATCAAACAAAAGTTTGCTGGGCTAAAAATCGGTAAAAATATATTCATGATGTCAAATTATAAAACATTAATTAAATGGATTGTCAGTAATCAGTCAAAACTATTTTCCCTCCCTTCTTCGGTTCATTGGACGTTGGGCAAATAGTTTTTGGCTATTGACCAGCAATCCATTCTGCTGAGTAAGTGCACAAAGTTGCGTCATACTTGCAATGTACTCACTATTACTAGTAGTACATTACAGCAGTTCAGTCTAAGTGTGAGAACCTATTTACTGCATAAATGCTAGGATATCATGGTTGCATTCAGCATTAACTTCCGTAAGTCATCATTCAGCCAATATTTCCCAGTCACAAAAATTACAGACAAATCCATGTGGCAAAATAAATCACTCATACAGTATCATACATATCTACTATTTAGCGTATATTTGAGTTATTGCATTTACAGTATAACCATTTGATATAGCTAGACATACTTTCAAAAGTGAGATCATCATGGGTTGGTCCAATGCCCCCTGACGTTATCACATACGTATACTTGGATGAAAACTCTACAATTTCCTTGGCAATTGTGTCTATGTCATCTGGGACAACAGATATCTGAAACAAAGAAAACTTACAATTTTGCAATAGACAGAATTGACAATGAATCAAACTATCTCACCTATGACCTCCAGGTGCAGTATTTTTAATAGGGGAATAACCATGATTTAAGAACCTTGGCCTGTATTCATCAACACTTAAAGTCTGAGTTTCAGACTTCGACTAAAAGAGTGGAGAATACTCAGTTTATCCGAACTTTGTTTATAGCAAACATGTACTAACAAAATTTCTCTGGAATATAAGTAGTTGTCAAATGTAGTTTTGTGTTTACCACCATTTTTCAAGAGTTTTTCAGTTATGTAATTGTGGGCAGTCAACCTTACCAGTGTACCTGGTTTCTGTACCAGTAAAAACCTGCTCTCCGAAAGTAACTGCTAACTTCCCCACATGAATCAGCCCTGAAGGACACAATGTCTTTTATCAAATCATCACAGAGGACATACACCTCACCCCAGGGATTGAACTCACGACCCCGCAATCCTTAGATCTGCCCTCGAGCTATTGAGCTAAGCGAGCATACTAGTTGTCGACTGTACATTCTTGTAAAGTTTCATCACAGTCAAAGCAAATACAAGCCTCAAGGAACAAGAACAAATTTGGCATTTTCAAGTCACAGACTCTGGGGTTCATAAGTGAAACAGTTTGATCATGTATGTACAAAAAATAAAGTTTCCTTTTTGATGTCATTTTAATTAGCCATATTCACCTATTTTAGCAATGCAACTTCATGATGACACACTGCTTACATTGTTTGCACGGGATTTATAGACTTTCTTCACAGAAGTATATCATCTTAAGAATTTCTCACTATTTTTTATTCATTATTCTTCAATGGACACTGGTGAATTAATCCTGTGAAATCATATAATTCATTGGCAAAAAAATGCGTGGTTTCGGCCAACATGATTTTTTATGGAGATACAAATTTGCGGATTTAAACTTTTGAAGATAAAATGAATGAAAATATCTTATGTTCATACAGTCCCCCACAAATATTGACAATCTGACTGTAAAATTATCGGAATGTACTACTCCCGCACGATAATTAAAACAATAACATGTTTGATAATTATGATATCTCTTCATTGAAACGTTTCAACACAGAAAATATTTTTGCATAACATTACAGTATGCACTTAACTTCTATCACTGACATTTTACCTTTTTGAGTTAAACGATGCATGAGAATCATATCAATCAAACAATAATATAAACATGCTGTTGTTTAAATTATCGTGCGGGAGTAATAAGTCATTGTGATATTTCAAATGACCACTGACAAACATAGCACACAATTTGTTGGCAGAGTATGAATATCACATCTTACAAAATCATTACTATTTGTGAGGGACTAAGTTTCATGGATTTTGTGGTTTCAGTCTTCCATGGAAATAAATTCCTCTGGAAGGATATTACTCCTACTCTTTTTAATCAACAAAATGAAGAATCCACAAATTTAGTGTCCCCACAAAATTTATGTCCCTATAAAACTGCTGTTTTGGCCAAAGCCACAAACTTAACTGATTTAACAGTATATGTGTAATACAATAATAAATGCTAATGCTTGTTCAACATAAACAAAGTACTGAAGACAATCCTGACATTTCTTACAATTTCTGCAGAATTTACATGAATATTGTAAATGAATGGCAGAAAATTTACTGTCATAACAATAATACAAAATGTTAATAATAAATTTTTATCTTTGCACTAAGTTGCCAAAACATACATATTACTTAAAACATAGAGTATTAGAGCCTAAATGTGCATTTCTATGAATAATTCAGCAATTATCACAACATGACTCTACAGCAGCATTTATTTTCCTCCATTTTGCTCTTTTACTAGTGTTTTTTAGCATATATATGGACTTTTCTGACTCGCATCATAGTATATGTAAAGAAAAAGTAAATATCACAAGCTCACTGCTAGTTCTGTATTTTAGATTATTTATTTAATACAAATATACATAATATTCCAGATGTATTTAATTGCAGTTACTTTATAGGACATGTTGAAAGTTTTCAAAAATTCATTGCAAACAAGAGCTGTCGGAAGGACGGCCTGTTCCATTATTTGAAAATGTTGTAAAAATAACAGAGAATAGTGACTGGAACAGAAAAAATTACATTTTTTGTGTAAAAAATATTAAAGAGGAATAAGAAAAACCTTGGTGTAGGTGTATTAAGAAACAATGTAGAGATTTTTAAACAACTGAAAAACAAGAGCTGTCTCCATAGGATGACACATGCCCCCGATGGCACTTTGAATGAATAGTTATGGCCGATGTTAGAGTTTAGGAACTTTGACCTACGGACCTGGGTCTTGCGCGCGACACGTCGTCTTACTGTGGTACACATTCATGCCCAATAATTTTAAAATCCATGCATGAATGACAAAGATATGGACCGGACATGCCCATCAATGCACTATCATGAAATATGACCTTTAACGTCTAAGTGTGACCTTGACCTTTGAGCTACGGACCTGGGTCTTGCGCGCGACACGTCATCTTACTGTGGTACACATTCATGCCAAGTTATTTGAAAATCCATCCATGGATAACAAAGATAAGGACCGGACACGAATGCACTATCATGAAAAATGACCTTTAACGTCTAAGTGTGACCTTGACCTTTGAGCTACGGACCTTGGTCTTGCGCGCGACACGTCGTATTACTGTGGTTCACATTCATGCCAAGTTATTTGAAAATCCATCCATGGATGACAAAGATATGGACCGGACACGAATGCATTATCATGAAAAATGACCTTTAACGTCTAAGTGTGACCTTGACCTTTGAGCTACGGACCTGGGTCTTGCGCGTGACACGTCCTCTTACTGTGGTTCACATTCATGCCAAGTTATTTGAAAATCCATCCATTGATGACAAAGATATGGACCGGACACGAAAATTGCGGACAGACCGACAGACAGTTCAAAAACTATATGCCTCCCTTCGGGTGCATAAAAAGGAGGAACATGAAAAGAAAGTATAGCAAGAGTGCCAAGTGTCACAAAATATGCTATTTACTGCAAATTAATTTTGACTTTTATAATACTGTACTCATTGAGCAGACTAGCTGTTAATTTTCTGAATTTCGACAAATATAAGGGCTATAATTCCAAAGGGACTAGGACTATCCCGCTTGTTATCTATCTTGGCAAAGTTAATATGCAAATAAACGTTCTGACTAAATCTGCGGAACATTGGGTAAGAAGTGCCTAAGTTAATTTATCGGACACTGTCAACGTTTACAATTTTAGTAATTCGGGAGCCATAACTCAAGACTGACTGGGACTATCTAGTTGGGTGTTGAACTTGTCAGAGATATTATGCCCATAAACATTGTGACCAAGCTGAGTGAATATTGGATAAAAAGTACTCAAGTCAGAGAGCGAACACTGTCAATTTTTGCTATTATGAGTAATTCAAGCGATGTAACTCTGGAGACACTGATCCGAACTAACTTGACCTAGATTTTACAGCTGGTCATAAAACTTGGCATAGATTTTAGAGAGATACACACTCTGTATATGTTTAGATCAGTTCTGATATAAAATACTTATTAAGCAAATACTGATTTTTTCCACCTGCCTACCCATCCACCTGCTCCCATTTTCTCAAATGGGTGCATAAAAAATATCTATATGTCAGGGGAGAAGGGAAGTGTCCGGGAATGGGGAGAAGGGGAGATATTGGGGAAGTGCATCAAAACGGGGTATGAGGGATACTATTTACTGTGCCAAAATAACAATGCTGAAACAACTGGACAAGAATGTTTCAAGTTTACATTAATACCTACTATTAGTACAGGAAAGACATTTAAATATTTCATTTTGTGAATTAAAAATATAGCCTCTGGCAATTTATTAGTGCAAAATTAAATTAATTTCTAACCCTGTATATGATGATTTTATTGACCGGTCAAATGTTTTCAAAGAGAATAAATATATAAACAAACCTTTTTCACTTTAACACCCCATGAGAACAAATGTCTGGTCATGAAATGTGTGTTAGTGTCTGCAACTTGACCTTTTAAGATTTCATCTCCAATCACTGAAATTAGACTAATGAAATCAGAATAGATGTCACTGATGTACAGGTTATGAATTAGAACTTTGACCATGGAAGTATAAACCTAAAAACAACTGGTATCATCTAACAATGGTAACATTTGTAACTGAACCAACCGATAAAAATTGTAATAAAATGTGAAAGGAATTTTAATGGACATCAACCACTTCACCTCCACATGACATTACTGTCTGATCCACCTTTTCATAACAAGGGTTTTTCCCGATGTCTCTTTGACCTTTACCTTGCTAAATTTCTAAAATGGACTGGTCTACCATTCAATTTTGGCAATACCATTTACTATTCAAAGGGGTGTTCACCGAAAATTTACTGACTAAATAGCGAACAGTGCAGACCATGATCAACATGCACGAATGTGCAGGCTGATCTTGGTCTGCACTGGTTGCAAAGGCAGAATCACTTGCCGGCAGCAGGCTAAAGGTCAAATATACAATACCATTTGTATTATACATCATTCTAAACAACTCCCAGAATGATTAACAGGAACTTTTAGTTTTTAAAATATTTTGTGACATTTTTTTTTTTTTTTTTTTTTTGTTGGGTTTAACGTTGCACCGACTTTGTGACATTTAGAATGATAATATAATATATGAGGATGCTGCAAAATACCGTTCAAGTAAAACACTGTTTCTTATTAGCAGATCTAACAGTTAAAGAAAACTAGAAGATGCTTTTGTAGAAAAGCACATGTCTCCCCCAAAGCATAGAAGCAATAGGCAAGAAGTCAATAGGGGACAGGATCAAAAGTCAAAGAGACATTGTTGGTTGGTTAAGAGACTGAAATGCAACAGGATCATCTGGAGGCATATCCAATCATCCCACAAAGTTTCAACATTCCCGGTCAAGTGGTTCTCAAGTGATTGATAGGAAACAGTTTTCCATGTTCAGGCCCCTGTGACCTTTATCTTTGATAGTGACCCCAAAATCATTAGAGGTCATCTACTCCTTAAGCCCTAGCATCCTATGAAGTTGCAAGGTTCTAGGTCGAATGGTTCTCCAGCTATTGATCAGAAACGTTTTCCATGTTCTGGTCCCTGTGAACTTGACCTTTGATCAAGTGACTCAAATATCAATAGGGGTCAACTACTCTGCATGTCCAATCATCCTATGAAGTTTCAACATACTGGGTCAAGTGGCTCTTAAGTTATTGATCAGAAACAGTTTTCCATGTTCAGGTCCCTGTGGCCTTGATCTTTGATTCTGATAAAGTGACCCAACAAGAGCTGTCTGATGACAGCGCGCTCAACTATTCGAAGAATTGATTGAAGAATGGGGTCAAAATATTTCCACGGATATTCAGACAAAAGAAATAAATAGATTAGACAAACAATGTTCCTGTATTACTATGATTTCGATAAGTCTTGCACTAAACGGCAATATATGAGGCAATTTCAAAGTCCAAAAAGGGCCATAATTCAGTCAAAATAGTTATGTACTCTTGCCTACAGATGGAAATCATAATGATTAACATTCTGACAAAGTTTCATGAAGATATGGTCATAAATGTGGCCTCTGGAGTGTTAACAAGCTTTTCTTTTGATTTGACCTGGTGACCTAGTGACCTAGTTTTTGACCCTACATGACCCAGATTCAAACTGGACCTTAAGATCATCAAGATTAACAATCTGACCAAGTTTCATGAAGATACAGTCATAAATGTGGCCTCTACAGTGTTAACAAGCTTTTCCTTTGATTTGACCTGGTGACTTTTTTGACCCCACATGACCCAATATCAAACTCGTCCAAGATTTTATTGAGGGTAACATTCTGACCAAGTTTCATTAAGATTGGGCCAAAATTGTGACCTCTAGAGTGTTAACAAGCTTTTCCTTTGATTCAACCTGGTGACCTAGTTTTTTACCCCAGATGACCCAATATCAAACTCGTCCAAGATTTTATTGAGAGTAACATTCTGACCAAGTTTCATTAAGATTGGGCCAAAATTGTGACCTCTAGAGTGTTAACAATCAAATTGTTGCTGACGCCGCCGCCGAAGCCAACGACGGACACGGGGCGATCACAAAAGCTCACCTTTGAGCACTTCGTTCTCAGGTGAGCTAAATAATTAAGTTGACTCGGTAGTTTTACAAGCACTAATATGATCACTAGGGATATATGTGACAACAGCTTGTGTGTTGTTTTTTTGTGTGTTTTTACTGCCTTTCTAATTACTCCAGGTAAAATCGATGTTCCTAAAACTTGAGTCATTTTTTTAAAAATATTTTTTTGAAATTACTGGTAAGTCTTGGAACTGTAAAAAAAATAACTATTTTTTTGTGTCCCAAGACTTGGGGAAAAGATCTTACTGGTCAGATATACTTGCTCCAATAAATTAAACATTATTATTCATGTAGAAACTTCAAATTTGTTGAATTTGACTCATAATTTTAAATAACAGACTTAAATCTTTGGAAATATGATGTGATCAGTAACAAGGAGATATCTACCCCGACACCGGATTCTATACACGCCACACAGCAGACTGCTAAATTGCAGAAACAAAACACAAAATACACATTCAAAAAATATCAGCGAGGCAATTTTATGCTTTAAGGGCAAAAATAATTCATTATCAGAGATGTTATCATTACAAATACACATGTACAAAATGTACATATACCAGAAAACGTTCCCAACAGATTTCAATGGGGATTTTCTAACAGAAATATGCAGAATAAGTTTGGATGTGACAGGAGAGCAACAGCAGGCTTTCAAGTGACCTTTGATGAAAAACTAGGAGAAAAGTAGGAGCCTCTGACAAAAAAAGTAGGAGAAAAGTAGGAATCTGATAATAAAAAGTAGGAACTTATGAGAACAAACTCAGGCCCGGACTCAGAAATATTTGATTGGTTAGGCATTAAGTTTTAGAACAGAAGCGACACAGGCAAGGTGCATGGCGCCTAAAGGTTTTGAGGTACTGAAGAGGTATTCCCCTCATTTGAGGGATGGAGATCAGGGGACTGTTGGACAATTTTGAAATAAAGGTATGAAACGGTGGGCTCTGGTGCATTTTTTGGTCTAAATTTTGATGTATGGGAGGAGGCATCCCAGACATTTAAGGGGGGTCAGGGGCTTCTCCCCCTCGAAAATTTTGAAACACATGTATGTAATGTTGGGCTCTGGTACATTTTTTGGTCTAAATTTTTAAGTTTGAGAGGAAGTATCCCAGTTATTTTAGGGGGGTCAAGGGGCTCTTTGAAAACTTTGAAATATAGGTATGAAATGGTGGGCTCTGGTGCAATTTTTGGTCTAAATTTTGAGGTATGGGAGGAGGTATCCCAGTCATTTTAGGGGTGGGAGGCGGGGTTTAAGAGGGTTCTCCCCAGGGAAAATTTTGAAATACAAGTATGAAATGGTGGGCTCTGGTACATTTTTTGGTCTTAATTTTGAGGTACTGGGAGGGAAACTTTCCTCAGTTGCGTGCAACTTTGATGAGTATAGGTCACTTCTCAGCAAACTTGGGGGGCATGGGCACCCTCTGTCTAGCCCTGGATCTGGGCCTGAATCTTGTACATTTACTCACAATTACGTAGCAGGACATAAATCATGACATATAAGGTCTGTCTATTTTTATGATCCTTTGATAGGGCTGTCATTGATTGGGTCTTAGGCATATCGGCAATACCGATATATCAGAAGACCAATATCGACGATACATCGATATATCGATTATTAAGTTAGATTAACAACCTTTTAGTTCATATGCATACTATATACCGTCCTGTAAATGCTATTTTTAGTTTTATTGCATACTTATCTAAATGTACAATTTTGTGAACTTAATGAGGGTCTGAGTGTTTATCTGGATAGCTTTTTCTCTCTGTAAAATATCGATTTTTGAAAATTGGAATCGATAATTGATCGACAAAAATATATCGTTGATACATCGATATCGTTTCCATCGATGACAGCCCTATCCTTTGAGGTCCCCATTGTACATAGCTACCTGCAACCTCTTACGCTTCAAAATAAAGGTCAGTCTTCAACTCACATAACAAACTGTCACCAGCAGCATGTCAAAGATCTCTAGAGCATCACAAGTACACTACCAGTCCTTATATTATGTAACAAAATTAATTATATAAATAGACTTACAATATTTGTTAACATATTTCTTCTTCTTTAAATAAACAAGAGGGCCAAGATGGCCCTAGGTCGCTCACCTGAGAAACACACCATAACAGTGTAAACATGTTTGACCTGGTAATTTCATGGAAAAAAATATTCTGACCAATTATCATTAAAATTGGAGCAAAAAATTTTGAGTATAAATAAGTATTTTCTTTGATTTGACCTAGTGACCTAGTTTTTGACCCCAGATGACCCATATTCGAACTTGATCTAGATTTCATCAAGGCTATCATTCTGACCAAATTTCATGAAGATCAATTGAAAAATACAGCCTCTATCGCATAAACAAGGTTTTTCTTTGATTTGACCTAGTGACCTAGTTTTTGATCCCAGACTACCTATATTCGAACTTGACCTAGATTTCATCAAGGCAACCATTCTGACCAAACTTTATGAAAATCCAGTGTAAAATGCACCCCCTATTGCATATACAAGGTTTTTCTTTGATTTGACCTAGCGACCTAGTTTTCAAACCCAGATGACCAATATTCGAACTTGACCTAGATTTCATCAAGGCTTTCATTCTGACAAAATTTCATGAAGATCAGTTGAAAAATACAGCCTCTATCGCATACATAAGGTTTTTCTTTGATTTAACCTAGTGACCTACTTTTTGACCCATATTCAAACTTGACCTAGATTTCATCAAGGCAATCATTCTGACCAAATTTCATGAAGATTAATTGAAAAATACAGCCTCTATCGCATACAGAAGGGTTTTCTTTGATTTGACCTAGTGACCTACTTTTTGACCCTAGATGACCCATAATCAAACTCAAAATAGACTTTATCAAGGCAATCATCCTGACCAAATTTCATTAAGATCAATTGAAAAATACAGCCTCTATCGCATACACAGGGGTTTTTTTTATTTGACCTAGTGACCTACTTTTTGATCCCAGATGACCCATTTTCAATCTCGGCCTAGATTTTATTAAGGTTATCATTTTGACTTAATTTCAGGAAGATCTATTGAAAAATACAGCCTCTATCACATATACAAGCTTTTCCTTTGATTTGACCTAGTGACCTACTTTTTGACCCCAGATGACCCGTATTCGAACTTGGCCTAGATTTCATCAAGGCAATCATTCTGACCAAAATTCATGAAGATTAATTGAAAAATACAGCCTCTATCGCATACCCAAGGTTTTTCTTTGATTTGACTTAGTGACCTAGTTTTTGATCCCAGATGACCCCTTTTCAAACTTGGCCTAGATTTCATCATGGTAATCATTCTGACCAAATTTCATGAAGATTAGTTGAAAATACAGCCTCTATCGCATACACAAGGTTTTTCTTTGATTTGACCTAGTGATCTAGTTTTTGACCCCAGATGACCAATTTTCGAATTTGGCCTAGATTTCATCAAGGTTATCATTCTGACCAAAATTCATGAAGATTAATTGAAAATTACAGCCTCTATCGCATACACAAGGTTTTTCTTTGATTTGACCTAGTGACCTATCTTTTGGCTCCAGATGACCCATTTTCAAACTCGGCCTAGATTTCATCAAGGTAATTATTCTGACCAAATTTCATGAAGATCAGTTGAAAAATACAGCCTCTATCGCATACACAAACTAAATGTTGACAGACGACAGACAGACAGACGACAGACAACTGACCAGACATGGAGTGATCAGAAAAACTCACCTGAGCTAAAAAGTAGGATTAGTAGGAGTTTTTTCAAAAAAAGTAGGAACAAACCTAAAAAGTAGGAAAAGTAGAAAAAAGTAGGACTACTTGAAAGCCTGCAACAGTCAAAAGTTATCACGCTGTCCCGAAACGTCCTGTTATTTGGACTAGATGTCATAATAATCCTTAACATGTTTGAACAGAAATAATATATCTAAAACAGCGATCTTTTCTTGGATATAATCATTGTTTTAGTTCTGGCTACCATAACTTAACTGACGCATTTTCTGATGGTCGCATCCATTAAGTTATGGCGAAACCACATTAGGTTAACTAACCAGTATCAAACCATGCAACATCTCGCAGTCTCTCGTGAAAAACTGATGACGTCATGCAACAGTTCAGAGCACGTGGTTTTTTTTGAAAATCAAGATCAAAATTTACATATTTATGAATTTAATTTGATCACTAACATAACCATTTTTGATAAAATTCATAAAAAAACATACCTTAAAAGGTTTAAGTTCTCAGAAAAGGTCAATAAATAACGATTCTATACCGCCTATTGGTTTTCAAAATGAAGAGTGCCCTGATCAGGTGACAACTGCAATGGCGGACAAAATATTGCTGACAGGGGTACCAATTTGAAACTTGTGTGTATAACTTGTGTTCAAATTATGTTGCATGGATTGTTTTATGCCAGATCAAAAGAAAAATGGATTAGAAATATTTTAAAGTAAAAGATGAGTCCACTGCATTCCATTTGATGAAATTATAGCGTGACAGACTTCTGGCACGATTCCTGGTTAGGTTTCAGTACGGGATTCATTTCAGCTCAGTGATCCATAACAGCACATAAACATCTCTGAGCTGAAATTTTTTAGCTATCATTGTTTGTACCATTAGATTCGATCGATTTATTATCTTGTGCCTTTTTGACAAAATTCCTTTCCATTTTAACTCCAAACAATGATTTAATTCTATGACAAATCACTGTTCGGAATATATTATGTCTTAAACTGAGATATGATAATTGCCACAAAGATCAACCCTACGTATTAAGTTCACTATACAGCATACCAATGATCCCTGCTGTGTAATCTTTTGCTTGCTCACTCTCTGACATTTTGAGCACTGTCTTTGTTCCAGAACAGAAGTGATTTTTGATGACAGTTATTCTTCTGATGGGGGATGCTATGTGCGACAATTTTCCATAAACATTCAACATGTCAACAAATAACTACATAAGAATTCAACATATTCGTTCTTTGACACTCTTTCTGATTTTTGACCGGTTGTGAAAATTATGAGCATTATATTTTTATGAGCACCGTTATACGAAAACCGAAATGTACGTTATACCACGGAATGTTTCAAAAATAAAATAAAACCGTGGAATGTTTCAAAATAAAATAAATAATAAAATCTGTAAGAAGATCCTTTGGAAGAATATAATGCAACCAAGCAAAATACTAACAGACTCGGTTTGATTGAGTCTGTTCATGAGAGGTAGTGGAAAGTGCAACACCCGACACGCCCCCTAGCACCGGCTTAAGTGGAACTCTATTACCTACGAACATCGAGTGGACTCCATGATTCCAAAGGACTAGAAAATATAACAACACTGAAAGACATAAAGGTCAGATTTAATTAATCTCTTCTACGTTACAAAATATTGAATGTAGATCTACATTAAAAGATATCAGGCTGGGACATGTGTTCCATACATCTCATGAAAGAAACCTTCTTTCATGTGACAAGTTCATATAAATCCAATGGACTATGAAAGTTTTACTTCTAAAACGTTCTATGATTTATTGGTTTCAGGCAGTACATACTGTTCATACTGTTCCAAGACCAGTTGTGTGATATGTAGATTCTCATAAATCTGTGGGTTCTATGGTCTTTTTAAATATTTTGTTTTCCCTGAATTTTCAATTGAAAAAGGCTTTACGCCTCTCGGTTTAAATTTAATGTTCATAAAGATAAGATTGATTTTGAGTCGGCAAGACGATTACAAGGAACATAAGCTCTGGTGATCTTTTTTAACCGACTATATAAAACGTGTTGGTAGGCTACAAATATAAAGAAAGGATAATTTACAACATAAAATCTTTGAGACACACGCTAATCCTACCAACTTTGGTTTAAACTGCTTAAAAGAAGAATTAATTACAAGGTGACCAGGAATATGGGGCAAAGGTGCCGTAGTTAAAAAATATCTTCAAAAATCAGAATATCACTCAAATCAGGTTTGAAATGACATGATTAGCATCTTTTTCATAAAGTAATTTAATAATCATTAATTGAAGGGCAAATAAGAATTACAGATTGATATATTATGGTTACAAGCATATAAGTTTAAGAATTAAACATATAAACACTCTCACATAAGCTTTATCCTTAGATTTGTCAACAAGCAGGGTTGCTAAGCATAAAAGTACTTCGCATTCAAGGCAAATAGTACACAGTTACATGTTAGATTGACTCTATCAAGGTATATAATCATAATAAACATAAATTAGACACAACATGAACTAAAGCAAGATATAACATCTAAATGCAAATGAGAGCACGTGTTAAATAGACTCGACATTTAGCTAAAGCAAATACTGGAAGACAAAACCTACATACAGCAAACACAAGAGCAGTAAGCAGACTTACAAAATCAATGGCTTGTATATAAAGCATCAGAACAAAAATAAAACGAAAAGGAACAAAAACAAACTTAAGGTTTAGGAGTATATCACCAAAACACAGAAATATTTTATAAACGAATAACATCGTTACCAATATTTTACTTAACCATAACATGTTCTGCCGTACTGTCCCGTACTGAAAATATTCTGAAAAAGTTGTCCCCCTTTGAAAATGAATGCCATTTGTAAAGAAATAAAAATAAACAATTGCTGAAAACTGTGTTCCACTTAATTATGTGAAATTTCAACACTCGCATGCGATTGCAAATGAATCAAAACTAACATGTGTAACAATTCTTTGAAAATGGTGAGTTTTTGAAGGTGTTTGACTGCCCGGGAGTGGGTCCCATTTAGGCAGTCCTTTTTTCGGAATTCAATGTTTATATTAGTATACTGACACTTGTTTTGTTGTTTTTGTAATGATAAAGTGTATATGTCTTATATTACTCTACAAAACAAGTGTCATTATACTGATATAAGCATTGAATTCCGAAAAAAGAACTATTTAAACAGGCCCCACTTCCAGACAGTCAAGCGCTTTTAAAAACTCACCATTTTCAAGGAACTGTTACACATGTTTGTTTGGGTGCATTTATAATAGCGTGCGAGTGTTGAAATTTCACACAACTAGGTGGAACACAGTTTTCAACGATTGTTTATTTTTATTTCTTTACAAATGGCATTCATTTTCAAAGGGGGACAACTTTTTCAGAATATTTTCAGTACGTGACAGTACGGCAGAACATGTAATGGTCAGGTAAAATATTGGTAACGATGTTTAGAGATGGTACCTACCCAAATAAATCAAAGGGGACAACTCTGAATTTATCAAAAAACTGAAGCCAACATTAAACATTGATCAAAAGTGAAAGAAAAATCAGATAGGTCCTTTTTCAAACAACTTATCAGGCAGACAAAATATGACCTACATTTGTTTAAATCCCTTTGTATTCAATATACAATACGCACGCTTTTCTCATGACTTACACTGACAGTTATTAGCTCGACTATTCGAAGAATAAGTAGAGCTATCCTACTCACCACGGCGTCGGCGTCGGCGTCACACCTTTGTTAAGTTTTTCGTACCAGTCCACATTTTGACAAAGTCTTTTGAGATAAAGCTTTGAAACTTTCAACACTTGTTTACCATCATCATGGCCAGTTATAGGCAAGAGCACATAACTCCATCAAGGATTTTGGCTGAATTATGGCCCCTTTTGACTTAGAAATCAATGTTAAGTTTTTCGTACCAGTTCATATTTTGACAAAGTCTTTTAAGATAAAGCTTTGAAACTTTCAACACTTGTTTACCATCACCATGGCCAGTTATAGGCAAGAGAAGATAACTCCATCAGGGATTTTGGCTGAATTATGGCCCCTTTCGACTTAGAAATCTTGGTTAAGTTTTTCGTACCAGTCCATATTTAGACAAAGTCTTTTGAGATAAAGCTTTGAAACTTTCAACACTTGTTTACCATCACCATGTCCAGTTATAGGCAAGAGCACATAACTCCATCAAGGATTTTGGCTGAATTATGGCCCTTTTTGACTTAGAAATCTGGGTTAATATTTCGTACCAGTTCATATTTTGACAAAGTCTTTTGAGATAAAGCTTTGAAACTTTCAACACCCGTTTACCATCACCATGTCCAGTTATAGGCAAGAGTACATAACTCCATCAAGGATTTTGGCTGAATTATGGCCCCTTTTGACTTAGAAATCTTGGTTAAGTTTTTCGTACCAGTGCATATTTTTGTAGTGTTTGACATATGGCTTTGAAACTTTTATCACTTGTTAAGTATAATAGTTTTTATCTGTAGGAAAGAGAACATAACTCTGTCACCTATTTTGGCAGAATTATGGTCCTTTTTGGACTTTGAAATTGGTTCTGTTTTCATACAAGTCCATGTTTTGTCAAAACTATTTGACATATGGCTTTTAAACTTTGAACACTTGTTTATCATTATGATTTCCATCTGTAGGCAAGAGTACATAACTATTTTGACTGAATTATGGCCCTTTTTGGACTTTGAAATTGGCTCATATATTGCCATTTAGTGCAAGACTTATTGAAATCAAAGTAATACAGGAACATTGTTCGTCTAATCTATTTATTTCTTTTGTCTGAATATCCGTGGAAATATTTTGACCCCATTCTTCAATCAATTCTTCGAATAGTCGAGCGCGCTGTCATCAGACAGCTCTTGTTTTGTAAGTTGTAGTGAGGCCCTGACAGAAAGTTTAGTAATGCATGAAGATTATATAGAAGAATGCATACATTCCTTTGAAGAAAATTAACGACATTAAGACACGTTATTAAGTTTTGATCTTTTAGCCAAAGTTGTTTATTTATTGTTCTCATTGGTGATACATTGGTTTACACAACATTTATATATCAAAATGTAAAATGTTTATCTCCAACAATGAGAAATAACAAAACAAGTTAAATTGGTAACACAAAAATTCATTGTCGTCAAATATAATTACAATGTTTTAAGATAGTGGTTGTAATTACTACATGTTAAGGTAGCTGACAAGTAATGACT
>NW_026462798.1:0-2315 GCF_021730395.1 Mercenaria mercenaria | reverse complement strand
TAAGAAACATGTCATACTAAATGCCATAGGGGTTTTAATATCATTAAAAATGCTCAAAAGTGTGGAATGAAGTCTGAATGTTTTGTTGTTATATGAAATAAATAAGGAATTGAATTGGTAGTAATGTAACCTATAGGAGAGATCGTGTTTGTATACAAATCCGTTGCATTTTCTATTTTTTAGCACTGATTAAGACGGAGATCGGGTGGGCAGACGCCGAGCGTCCATGGTTTTTGTAAACAGTGATGTTTGTCTAACGGCTTAAACTTTCTTAAAACACAAATTATATCAATAACTTTTTGATCAATGGAAAGGTTATAAAACAAACAATTTATTAATAACTTTTAATTATTATTTCGAAGTAAAATTGATTAAAATTTAATAACGCTTAACTTACAGTGTTTTTCTAAAAAGTTTGAACATCGCTACGCCGCTATTAAAATCATATGTCATTTAAAATGGTAATTCATTTTAAAAAGATAATTGCATAGAAAATATGAAATCGTAAGCATTTCAAAATTTTTTGTATTTTAAAATCCTAAATAAACGAAAAATGATTAAATTAAAAATTCGATCCCATACTTTAAACAATGTAAAAATTGTTTTGCCAACCACCAGATAAACAGGTGTTAATGCGTGGTAACGTCACGGCGATCTCACGGCGATTGTCAGAAATACACGTGTAACTTTGGTAGCGGGATAAACCCGCAACCAAAATCAGACATAAATAATATAATCATATACAACGGTAAGATTCAGAGAAGAACGAGCGGTACTATTTGTTGTACTGGAATTGAATAGTTTAATATAAATGATGTTCTTTACTGCTGACAAGTGAATAATCAGTCAGGAAAAGGGGTGGGGGGGGGGGGGGGGGGGGGGGGGGGAAGATGGTCACATTCAAACTGAAAATAAAGTAGGTTTGCACTCAATTTGTGTATATTTCAGTGTAATTGAAGCACTCATTTAAAAATGACAGTAAAATTTGTCGGTATATATATAATAATGGTGATGGCGGCGAAGGGAGAAGACGTGTTTTAGAACTCTTTTAGAATTTTATGAAGTTTTATGTTTTATAAACTGTTTTAGAGGTAGTGAGCAGATAATGTGACTTGAGTTTAAGCAGATAACGGCAAAAGGAGACGGCTAAATTGAATTACTTACGAGCAAAAACGTAGAAAAACTGGTTGTGTGAAATTTTCTGTCTACGTGACTGGTAGCCATCTTGAATTTTAATATTTTTAAAGAATACTAGTTGATAATAACTTTACAAAGTTTTTTTTAGACTTGGTTTTAACGGGTTTTATATATATTTCCAAAAACTGCAGTGTTTTTCTTCAATTTTAAATCTTTTAAAAAAAAAAAACAAATTTTTTGGAGTGAACTTTAAAAAAAAAAAAATAAAAACAAAAAACTACTGCTTGATAGCTGCCCCCCAAAAAAAAACCCCGATTATTGTAAACCGTTATGTTAACTTGTGAACATACCCTGAGACCCAAAACTGACGCTAAGATACCTAATCCAAAGGTCGCATATCTTCCCACAAAGTCGGGGAGCCTGTGATATAAAACACCCCTCCTTATTTTGAAAATCCTGTATTAAAAAGTGAGAACTGCAAGTGATTCCAGCTCAAAATATTATCTTGGAAAACCCCTACCGCTGACTGTTAAGTGGGATAAAAAAAATGCAGATTATTGTGTTTTTTACTGTGTTCTTTCATGAAAAAGAAATATAAAGTAATCTTGGGCTGAAAGAAAGTTAAAAAATTGTGTCCTAAAATTCTTGAATTAATGCTAAAAAGAAAAATTGATTTCCCCCTGATAAGAATTAATAAATTCTGAAACTTTAGGGTTTATATTGCTATTGTATTTGTACGGTTAACAAAATACACCTTTTAAATTTCTTAAATTTCAAAAAAAAAAAGATAAAATAAAACAAAAATGGTGAAAAAAGGGCCCTTATCCCAAGTGGGGTAATTTTAATGATTTTAATGATATCAATAATTAATAGAAATCCGTTCGTTTTTATCCCCCTTAGATGAAAAAATCACTCAAAAGAAGAGAGCGTTGAAATAAACCCATTTATTATATCATAAAAAAGATATGGACAGCAATTGAAATTTGAAAATTGAGTGTAGGTGGTTGTTTGGATTTTAAAAAATGATTATAAACCCAAATAAACTAAAAAAGATGTAAGCCGTATTAACTCTAAACCCACCCATTAAGGCTCCCCCCTCACAGAGTTGAATTCTGGAATACCGGTATGGACAGTCCCCCTCATACAATGGTGTAAAATATAACTAATTTAGGACGACT
>NW_026462797.1:0-71597 GCF_021730395.1 Mercenaria mercenaria | reverse complement strand
CCTTTTAAGTGGGAAGATAATACAAAATAGCAAAACATTTAGGACAATCGAATTATCCCAGATAAATAAATATGAAATTGGTTAAGACTATGGGTCAAAGGTTTCTATGACGGTAACAAGTACATTAAGATGAATTAGAGAGTACATAATATCTTTATGTGGGGCCTCAGAATTCTTCATGTGAGGAATCCATCCATTTGCTTACGGAAGGTCGACTGCCTATGATTAAATAATGCACGTAAGGGCACCAGGGACTTTCCTTCACCATCAAAAGCTGGGAAAGGTGATCGTGTCAATGTGACTTAAACAGAACAAAAACAAAACATATCTTTATGTTTTACTTTCATTTCATATTATAGGAAAATTCCAAGCAGTTTGTATCGTTCCACGTTTAGAAGTGGCGGACGACAAAAGGTGACGTCAAATCACAAAACAACAATATCTACTTCGCAGAAGATCAGTCAAAGTCATTATTTTACTGGTGCCATTGTTCTTAATTTAACGACACAAAAAAGCAGTTCATTTAGACTATTTATACTAATTTTTGATAAACTGTCTTTTGTCCCAGCCAAAATAGTATTTGAATGGTTCTAGAAAGAGGAATCGTAACAATAATAAATGTCATAGTATATAAACACTGTATATCAGGTAATTCTTAGCAAGGCCAAGTAGAACATAAGCTCTATATGGTATGTTCGTTGTTACTCAATAGCGTATGATTTTTAACCAGGTCTTATCATCAAGGATTTTAAATAGGAGAGTACTGTTTTCTATGACACCTAGATTCAATTTGAATATAAATAATCATTACGTAGGGTTTACTGACTATAGTAAATCTAAAATAAGAAAATGGTTCTTTACGTAAAAACAATGACAGAATGATAATATTTAAAGCATTCTCCTCAGTGTTCTTTGTTTGTTTAACATGATGTGATTAAAACAATCTAGGCACAAATTCTTTAAAATTATGTAAAAGTCATATTCAAAAGATCGTTTGAAAAAAAGGAACAAAAATATTTCGGTAGGAAATATGTATTGTTATTTTTGATATTGCCATTTGAAATCATACTTATTATAGAACATTCTAACACGACCAGCAAATAACCTACATACATGTAGAGCAAATTCTATCTCGGGTTATTCTGCAATAAACCATGACTGAAAAATTGTTGAAAAAGACGTTAAACCCGAACACACACACACACGCACGCACGCACGCACGCACACACACAATAAACCACTCGCGTGCAGTGACGTCATCCAATCCAGATGCGTAGCACGTTCGTAAAAAGTAGTTACAATTATTTCTAACCTTGTTGATACTAGTATGTCGTGTTAGAATGGAAATAATAATTTCCCAAGTTTGATTTATCGTAGAATAACCCGAGTTTTTCGTTCTTATGCAAAACAATATATCAGTCAGGTCTACGGCCTTTGTGATATATTCTTACGCATGAGAACTCAAAACTCGGGTTATTCTGAGATAAACCACGTTTGGGAACTTATTATTTCTTAATTATACTGTAAATGTTTGCGATAAGAAGTGTTAACTTTGTTAAAATCTGTACCGTAAAAATAGCAATTATGATTACCATAATATTAAAATTATTCATTTAGTAGCATTTCACCTCATTCAAATATAGTATTTGTATTTGTATAACCTTTGATTGAAAGGTCACTGACAACTAAAACTCAGTTAATTGCACTTGTAAACAGATGCTATTTTAACGTTCTCTCGAAACAGTTGTGCAAAATTGTGTTTTCTTTCCAAAGATACACAGCAGTTCATTTGCTTTGCATAATTTCAAGAAGTATGTAATGAAATACTGTAGATGCTAAAGAAACTCTTGCTTTGATCCTGTGCCAGATGCTGAGGCTGGGATATGGCAACATACATCCGATCTCCTTTTTGTAGTTTAAATACAGCCCCGACAATACTTGTATATTCTTTCTCTTCTTGAATAGTTTTACATCTTGATTTTGCGTTTCCAACAAGCGTGTAACCAACTCCTCTATTCGAGATCAAATTCACATAGTGTCCGAATATGTCGCCAACAGCATCAACGGTACTATTCATGTTTCCAAACATCATTTTTACTTGTGAAGTGACAAAGTAAAATCCCGACCTTTCTAAATAAATTGTACCATCATTGACCAAATATTTGAATCCTGGCTTGACATCTGAGACGACCGGTGCATTCCAGAATATCTTTGCTGATGTTCCAACAGGTACTGTAATGAAAATCAGAGGCAATATATATTTCAAAATATATAATAATCTAAATTGTAAAACAATATGTAAACATCCTGTTACAGAATAAAATCCAAATGTAAATGCATTATTGCATATTGCTGATTTATTGATTGCGATGTCAGTTTTAGTTAATTAGTTATTTACCAGGTTTTGTATCAGGTGCAATCCCTAAAAGATGAAGAGTCATTGTATTTGATTTTACGGACTCACACTTAAAACCGCTCAGGTCCAGTGTAGGTGTCTCTGTAAAACAAGTAAATATCACATTTTCTGTAGGTGATCTTTAAGTTCAGGACAGTAAAGTTAAGCTCAGTTTTACTGCCATGTAACGTTTGTAGCATTTTTAAGAAAGCACAATTGTCATTATCAGCTACAGTTGTAATATAAAAGTATATGACTATCTAAAATAAATACATCAAAAGAAACACAGTGACTGTCATGGAAATAATGTATCATTATTACTATAACTTTCTTGTACATACCGGGGTTGGCGTTCTCATTGTACTTTTCAGAAACACTCTGAAATACATAAATGAATTATCATAATTATACTTTAGAACAGACATTATTCGTTTCTTGTAAAGTTTCATTAAATTCAATTGCAATACGTATATAGTTTTGCAACATTCTTTACAATAAACTTCCTTTGAAAGATTCAATATGCTTCCGTTGGAAGACACAATCAACTTTCTTCGAAAGACACAATAATCTTCCTTTGGAAGACACATTGAACTTTCTTCGAAAGACACAATACGCTTCCTTTGGAAGACACACTAAACTCCCTTTGGAAAACACAATAGACTTCAATCGGGAGACACAATAAGCATTCGTTGGAGAACACAGTGACCGTCCTTTGGAGGACATAATAAGCCTTCGTTGAAAGACACAGTGAGCTTCCTTTAGAAGACAAAATAAGCGTCATGTGAAAGACAAAATATTTTTCTTTTGGAAGACACAATGAGCGTCATTTAGAAGATACAATAAGCGTCCACTGGAAGACTTATTATGCTTTCTTCGGAAGACACAAAATAATGTTGTGAAGGTTTCCATACGTGTGTATTATTTGATCCAATCTCTTTAAACATAATCAGGGTAGTTTAATTTCGCAAAAGATAATTAATTTGGTCACACCATTGTAACTTTGTTCAAAGTCGTTTATTAAGACATTCCTAATATTTGACCCTTAACCGCTGTTAAGGTTCTTAAGGATATGATAAATGCATTGTATTGTTAACTTTTTGAAAATGTCCATAACAAGAATAAAACATTGCGTTGTATTGACTGAAAGCGAAGATTGTCCCAGTAGCTTTCTAAATGAATAAGATTAACTGTTAATCGTTAAATCAATATCTTTACCTTAGAAACCAAGCTGATAAAGGCTACATCAGGATTCCCACAACATAGTTCTCTCATGTTTTCAATTTTCCCCATCATTCCAACAGGACAGTTTTTCATTTTCTTTGCTTTGGTAAATTTGTCCATTTTGAAGCAGAACTGTTGTTGTGTTGGGGTCATTCCACGCCAGTACAATACCAGGGTAGGTAAAGTAAGCAGCTCGGTACACAATGTAATCATAAGAACCATGAAACAGCATTTCTCCTGTTGAACAAGAGTGTAGATTATAAGCAAGCAAACAAATATCAACAAGAAATTAAACAGAAAAAAGGCAGCATATGTCAATCATAAACCTCTTTATATCTTCTAAATAAAAAAGAAGAAACATCTTAAATATTTTCTTTCCTGAAGCTTATTGGTTATCATGCATATTTATTACCCAGAAGGGAAGCATTTATTTCACAATTTCCCAACCGACAAAGGGTTTTCGATGAACTAGTCCATTGTAGGGTAAGCAATCTAAACACAACATATCCCTTGTTAACGCGTTTGAAATATTCGTTCTTCGTAATTGCTTATTTTGTCTTTGGCTACAGAAATTTGTTAGTTTTTTTCTAGTTTTGGTCAATTTTTGTACTTTTGTATTGTTTGCCGTACATATAACGAAAGAAGATTGTGATAAAAGCATCAAGATAATTTGATTTACTCCTGCGTTCGTTTCATGAAAAATAGGGGGCATCAGGCATCATTTCAACTCAAGAGGTGCTCGAACCCATGATCTCAAGACTGAGCGGGTGACATCTTAACCACTGTTGTTTGATAACAGTGATCATTATGTGCAAATGAAAGTGTGTCTTTAATAATTATATTTTGATAAATAATGCTCAACGATGTATAGATTCATGGTGATTTACCTAAACAGAGAATATTTATCCACTATATTGATTATTCATTTGCACAATTGTGAATAGTAAATGCCCACATGCATCGTATTTAATTATAAAAAATAGCTTTCATGTGTTTGTATGCTGCCAATGTTGTATCATCAAAGTTTTGCATTCATGTAAATATCAAAGTAACGTTTTAAGGCTTTTCACATAAACAATCTACTATTCACACTACCGCATGAAATATGTTGTTATTACTTAGACTGGCATTCCATGTTTAGTATATCAGTAAACTTCAGGTAAGAGTAACCCACCATTTTAAATACTTCCGTTATTAATTGGTGAGAGTTGGGTGTTGTTTGGAGAAAATTAATTGCCAAACTTTATTAAAAGGTAAAACATACGTTTCTAAATGGGATTGTTTTCTATGTATTACGGATGTTTATTAAAATAATCTCTAAAAGAAGAAACGAAAACAGTCAAAAGTCAAAAATATTGCTTTAATGTGATTGACCACGTGTAAGGCGTAAATTTTACTCGCAGACAAGAGTTTTATAGAACTTTCAAGTGATATAACCGTAACGGTTATGAGTACAAGGTTCAAATAAACCATAATGTTAACCGATAGTTTCCTTATTAATTACCTTGAAAAGCACATTATATGTTCCAGAACAATCTTTTTCTGTAGACATCATCTAGCAAAGAAATCTGCTGAGCTTAAATAGAAACTAAAATTGAAAATATAAATTCTTTGAAACAATGCTTCAAATTCGCATTACTTACCTTAATGTGATGTATATCGCTTTATGAAGTTTTCAAAGGCTTGTTGTTGTTTTTTCAGTACATTTAGACAGTTTTGTAACCTATAATATGAACAGATCAAACAAAAGCAGTCATTGTCACTTTCGTGACATGTACCTTTTTTGTAGTGATAAGCTATATGGCCCCTTTGTTCTAATTGTTCTGAGATTTAAAAATCCATTCCAAAATTATTAAGGTTAATATACCTTCTACATGAAATAAGAAGATATGTACTTTATTAGATTAGAGCAAATCAAATTTCACCATGCATGATATGTCACCTTAAATATTAAAATGAATTTTGTTTAGAATCTCAGCAGTTGAATAATACTTAAAAAGAATCAAATGATTTTATGCTTATTAGCAACTAAGTTTAACGCAATTCAAATAATATGAATTGTCATCATTTTCTCCTAAGAATTTTCAAATGGTACCCTTTTGAATATTCTCTTTCGCGGACACGATTGATGCCATTGTGAATTTAACCCGTTTTGTTTAAGTATATTATTTATTTTAAGAAAAATAAGAGCTAAAAGGAAAATCACTTATTTGATTTTGAATTCACTATTTACTACAGGAGAAAATAGTTTTATAACAATAACAATTTTATTACTAAAATATCAGTAGATACAATGTATTAGTTTTAAAAAAAGAAATTCTTAACAATTTATTATCTATCAGTTCGTTGATTAGTCAATAAAATATGTTTTACTTAACACTTTTTAACTGGGCTTGTGTCTGAAATATTCTATTTTGAAAATAAACAAGTCTTACCTTTGATACGCTTGATGTTATAACTGCATTTTTTAACTTAGCATAATTTCTTATCATTGCATAACTTGAATAATGGCTATTTTAGTTTTCTGATTATTCTTTTAAAAATCTATTATCTTTGAAGTCATCGTATCTCTATATCTTATCTTAGTTTAATCTATAAATAAATGAGTTTTATTTTACGTAAATTGTGAATTTGATCTTATTTATTTACATTTTGTCGGTGTTATTTATAACTATGAATGAGGGGGTTTTGTTAAAGTTACAACTACTTTGTCCTATAATATTTCGTAATAATTACTGTAATTATAAATCAAAACAATTATTTTATCTTAAACTGTTTGGTAATAATAACTGTCATTATAGAATGAGTAAATACTCTAGAAATGCAAAAAATTTGAAAACATTCTCAAAACGGAATTAATTTTAGGTAAAATAAAGGTTTCGACCACCTAGAGGTCAGAGTATGAGGTACAGATTACCTGTAAGAATTCCAAAACAGTATAAATTTCTATCATATTTTTTTGATATTTCCCCAAAAGTTAAATATGGCTGTTTTAGGACCAACACATATAAAGGGTTTTGTAAATAAGATAATTTATCCTCCAATACAGACTTTCATTTTGAATAGCAAAAAAAATACTGAAAACAATTAAACATTTGAAATTTCTTGCATTAAAGCCTGCTTGTATTTTTATTATTCACAAAAGAAAAACTGAAAGTACCAATTAAAGCATTATTTTGACATATAACTGGTTTCGTCAGCCTTTCCGAGTATGATCATTTAGTGAAAGTCATAGATAAGCTTAGGACAGAATATAAATTTTAGGTTTAACATACAGCGAAGTGCTGACCTAAATCTTATTGCAACACATTATAGGATCATAACAGAAACATTATTGCAACGAAAATAATCTCAGTAATTGCAACGTAACAATATTTCAGACATTCAAAATGTTGCATTAATCTTCTTTACAGTTCACTTAAGTTTGTAATAAATTCCTTTTTAAGATCAAAGTGACGAAAAAGCATATATTAAAAACATAAATATGCTTCAATAACATGTTTTATGGTGATTTTATCATGATTATTGCTCATGATTACCTAATAAAATAGTCAGTGGAAAAGATGGATTTTCAAAAAAGCGTGCATAGTTTTTTTAAACATTTCTTATAATTAAATGCACCTTACATGTAGCGGGTCCGGGTGGGGTACAAAACTTCACATTGATAATAAATATGATGGAAATAAAATGAAAAAAAAAAAAATGGTGGGGTGCATGATTGGAGGGGGGGCCCTTGACGGGGTGGAGGAGCGAGGTGGGGGAAAGGGTACAACTTTACATGTTGAAAAATATTCATGGAACCTTTAAAAGTTAAAGGTTAAAAAAGAAATAGGGGGGGGAGGGCGGAATAGGTGTGACCAGGGCGTAAGGTGACCGGATACACAGTTTCCATGTTTGAAATAAATGTAATCAAATTTTACCATTGGTTATTTTTGATATGTACAATATTTGGATTTTAAAAAGTTAAAGGGCAATAACTCTGAGTTACTAAAATATGTTATGAAGCAGAAATTGCCAAATTATAAATTTATAATATCCTATATATACTACTCAAAATTTGATAAGGGCCCCTTTTTAATCTGTAACTGTATTGTTTGGTTAAACCACACTAAACATTTATGATATATTAAGTTTTGTTTGTATTGTTTTTTTGATAAAATCGATTAATTAGTAATCTGAGTTGAATTACGAGAGAGATTGTCACGCCTAACTTTACGAAATAAACGTAATTTTCTAAAAGTATATTAATTCCTTACATGTATGTATTCTGTGTCAGGAAAATCTTTCTGTCTTTAAGTTCATCATAAAGATCTAATGCCTGGAAATTTTGAGAAGGAATGATGGTATGTAAGTTGGATATCGACCTCGTACATCGGCCTTTCTCTGTAGAAAAAAAAAAACGTGCGCACGGACTTCGAAACAACCCGAGCGGGTTCGCGCTCTCGATGCTCACCAAAAGCCCCTGCGCAGTTCTTTCTACAGAGAAAGACCTCATATTCTGTCGATATCCTGTTAATTACCGATATAAAAGTGGTTTCTTTCGGAAAGTTTTTAACGAAACAAGCCGTACTGAAGTTTGTATTTTTTTCCAGATATTTTTCTGTCGGAGACAAATGTTCGACACAGCATGACCGAAATTTGAAATATTGGCCTAGATTTCATAGAGATGATCATTCTGAGCAAGTTACAAGATGAGCAAATGATAAAACAAAGACAAATACCACCGATGCAATTGATAGCAAGAGCTCGTAGAACACGAAATGCCCCCTTGATGCATTCAGTAATTGCACAGGAACAGGAATTATTTGGTCACTGTGCACAAAAGTTCTACAGTTCTTGGTCAAAGTATCTGTGACCTTTGACCTATTAACCTAAAAATCAATAGGAGTCATATGCAGATCATGATAAACCTCCCTATTTAGTTTCGTGATCCTAGGTCCAAGCATTCTCAAATAATCGTCCGGCAAATTTTAACTGTTCCAGGTTACTGTGACCTGTACCTTTGACATAATGATCTCAAAGTTATCATCTGGAAACGGTTTTACTGTTCGGCCCACTGTCTCCTTGACCTTTGACCTATTGACCTAAAAATCAAAATGTCTTGTCTGCTGGTCATGACCAACCTCCCTATCCAATTCGTAAATCCTAGGCCAAAGTGTTTCTAGTGTTATCACCCGGGAACCGTCACTTTGACCTCAACCTTTGACCTACGACTCAAAATAAAAAGGGGTCATCTGTGGTCAGACAACCTCACTATCAACTTTCATGGTCCTGGCCCTAGCCTTCTTCAGTTATCATCCGGAACCTTTTTAAATGTTCTGGGTCTCGGGACTTGACCTTTGGTCTAATAACTCAGAATCGATGGGGAGTCATCTACTAGTCATGATCAACCACTCTATTAACTTTTTGAGCCTAGACCTAAGCGTTCTTAAATTTGGGCATCCGGAAACCGTTTAAAACTATTCGGGCCAATGTGACCTTGACCTTTAACCTGCTGATCTAAAAACAATAGAGGTTATCTGCTGGTTATGATCAACCATTCTAAAACTTTCATAAATCCTAGGCCTAAGCGTTCTTGGTTATCACCCGGGTAAAGGATTGGTCTACAGACCGACCGACAGACAGACAGACCGACGACCAACAGACTAACCGCATCCGCTAAAACAATATACCTCCCTTCTTTGAAGGAGGTATAAATTAAATCATATAAACTCACACAAATTCAAAAAAGATTTTTTGTTGTATGGCTGTATTTTACACGGAAATTAGTCTTTACTCATGGACACATGACTCGGCAATAAGATCACATAGGCATACCGGTTTCTTATATAACTAACAGCTGACAAAATTAGTAATGTGATAAAATAAAGCCCCAAAATTTCCCTACAAAAATTGGTAGTATGACAAATTTTTTAAATGTTTAGATGAAAACATGATAATTTCTTTTATTATAAGTGGACAAAGTAGATGAATCATTTACAGAAATAAATAAAACAGTTCAGATATGTATCTAGAAATTTAATAGATCAACCCTTTTGTTTTCTGTTCGAATGGCCACTATTTTTCTTAAATATTTTAAAGCTCATTTTTACGCCGATTTTGATTTAATACTCCTTGCTGACGTAGTTATCAAGAATAAAACTGTCTTTCCCTTTAAAGCTAATGTCATTAGTCACCTATGCAGGAGCAAATGAAAACAAGAGTCCAGTAATTGTTATGTTAATTTTATTTTATAAATACATGAAATGGATAAATCAATGTTGCAGAATCAATTTAATCCCTTTAAAGCTAATGTCATTAGTCACCTATGCAGGAGCAAATGAAAACAAGAGTCCAGTAATTGTTATGTTAATTTTATTTTATAAATACATGAAATGGATAAATCAATGTTGCAGAATCAATTAAATTCAAAAATAAAAGTTCATTTTAATGTACATCAGTTAAAACTATAAAAATATATAAATTGGGCGAAACAATATTGGTATATATATATAATGGGCCGTTCCATGAGAAAACCTGTATTAGTGACATCAAACATATTAATAGTACGGTGGTATGTTTAGGACATGCAATTATTTTTTTAGGATTAAATTATCTTGAGCGATCAACATCTTATCTCGTGCGCACGACATCTTATCTTGAGCGATCAACATCTTATCTCGAGCGTCAACATATTATCTTGAGCGATCAACATCTTATATTGGCGTCAACATCTTATATTGAGCGATCAACTCTTATTTCGTGCGCACGACATCTTATCTTGAAACGATCAACATTTATCTCGTGCGCACGACATCTTATCTTGAGCGATCAAACACTTATCTCGAGCGATCAACATATTATCTTGAGCGATCAACATATTATCTTGAGCGATCAACATCTTATCTTGAGCGATCAACATCTTATCTCGTGTGCACGACATCTTATCTTGAGCGATCAACATATTATCTTGATAGATCAACATCTTATTTAGTGCGCACGACATCTTATCTTGAGCGATCAACATCTTATCTCGAGCGATCAACATATTATCTCGAGCGATCAACATATTATCTCGAGCGATCAACATCTTATCTCGAGCGATCAACATATTATCTTGAGCGATCAACATCTTATCTCGTGCGCACGACATCTTATCTTGAGCGATCAACTTCTTATCTTGAGCGATCAACATATTATCTTGAGCGATCAACATCTTATTTCGTGCCCACGACATCTTATCTTGAGCGATCAACATCTTATCTCGAGCGATCAACATATTATCTTGAGCGATCAACATCTTATCTCGTGCGCACGACATCTTATCTTGAGCGATCAACATCTTATCTTGAGCGATCAACATATTATCTTGAGCGATCAACATCTTATTTCGTGCGCACGACATTTTATCTTGAGCGATCAACATCTTATCTCGAGCGATCAACATATTATCTTGAGCGATCAACATTTTATCTCGTGCGCACGACATCTTATCTTGAGCGATCAACATCTTATCTTGAGCGATCAACATATTATCTTGAGCGATCAACATCTTATTTCGAGCGATCAACATATTATCTTGAGCGATCATCATATTATCTCGAGCGATCAACATCTTTTCTCGGTCATCTTATCAATATCCATTAAGGACCTTTGTGTGAATTCAGATCATTAGTAAAAACATACGGCTGCCACCGTTTTTGTTTTTATTTAGATTATACTTATAACCGTTTTACATGATTGCAGGGTTAGACATTTAAATACGGAAACTGATGAAAGAGGCAGCAAAACTCGGTGATGATGCAAAGAAATAAATTTAAGTCCTTGACAAAAAAAAGTAGTATATAGGCTTCGCTTTTGAAGCCCTGGAGGAACAATTGATTTCCGTACATCCCACTTCTGACTTCTAACTTTTTGCACTTCTCACTTCCAACATCTTGACTTCCTACATCCTGCTTTTAACTTCCACACTTCTGACTTCTAACTTCCGCACTTCTGACTTCCAGCTTCCTGAATTCATACTTCCGACTTCCAACTTCCACACTTCTTACTTCCGACTTCCAAAAAAGGAAAGTTGGCAGTCAGAAGTGCGGAAGTTGGAAGTCGGAAGTCAGGAAGTTAGAAGTCAGAAGTGTGGAAGTTAGAAGTCAGAAGTGCGATAGTTACAAGAGGGAAGTAAGAAGTCAAGAAGTCGGAAGTAAGAAGTGTGAAAGTTTGAAATCAGAAGTCGAATTGCAGGAAGTTAGAAGTCAGAAGTGCGGAAGTTAGAAGTCAGAAGTGCGGAAGTTAGATGAGGGAAGTAAGAAGTCAAAAAGTCGGAAGTAAGAAGTGTGGAAGTTGGAAATCAGAAGTCGAAAGTCTGGAAGTTAGAAGTGCGGAAGTTAGAAGTCAGAAGTGCGGAAGTTAGAAGAAGGAAGTAAAAAGTCAAGAAGTCGGAAGTAAGAAGTTGTGGAAGTTTTGAAATCAGAAGTCGAAAGTCAGGAAGTTGGAAGTCAGAAGTGTGGAAGTTAGAAGTCAGAAGTGCGGAAGTTAGAAGTAGAAAGTAGGAAGTCAAGAAGTTGGAAGTGAGAAGTGCAAAAGTTAGAAGTCAGAAGTGGGAAGTACGGAAATCAATTGTCCCTCCAGGGCTTCCATACTCCGCCCATATATTAAACGATTTTCCTTGTTTTCCCTTAATTCATACATGCAACTTTTCTGCGCGAATTTATCAGTCGAACTGAAATTTGTTGCTGTTCTAACATGCAGTATGCATCATTGGTTATGTTCATTTGATTTTGAAGATAGGATGACCAATTATATGCATTGCTTTCCCAATTGATGTGATAAACTTGTACATGTACTTGTGGGAAGTTTAAATAACAGCGGAATAGGCGGGACCCTAATTAACAACTTGTCCGTATGTTTTACTGATGACTTAAATGCACACACAAAGGGCCTTAATATATATAAATAAGATGTCGTGCGCTCGAGATAAGATGTTGATCTCACAAGATAAGATGTTGATCGCTGAAGATAATATGTTGACCGCTCGAGATAAGATGTTGATCGCTCAAGATAATATGTTGATCGCTCGAGATAAGATGTTGATCGTTCAAGATAATATGTTGATCGCTCGAGATAAGATGTTGATCGCTCGAGATAAGATGTTGATCGCTCAAGATAATATGTTGATCGCTCGAGATAAGATGTTGATCGCTCAAGATAAGATGTCGTGCGCACGAAATAAGATGTTGATTGCTCGAGATAAGATGTTGATCGCTCAAGATAATATGTTGATCGCTCGAAATAAGATGTTGATCGCTCAAGATAATATGTTGATCGCTCAAGATAAGATGTTGATCGCTCAAGATAAGATGTTGATCGCTCAAGATAATATGTTGATCGCTCGATATAAGATGTTGATCACTCAAGATAATATGTTGATCGCTCAAGATAATATGTTGATCGCTCGAGATAATATGTTGATCGCTCAAGATAAGATGTTGATCGCTCGAGATAATATGTTGATCTCTCAAGATAATATGTTGATCGCTCGAGATAAGATGTTGATCGCTCAAGATAAGATGTCGTGCGCACGAAATAAGATGTTGATCGCTCGAGATAAGATGTTGATCGCTCAAGATAATATGTTGATCGCTCGAGATAAGATGTTGATCGCTCAAGATAATATGTTGATCGCTCAAGATAAGATGTTGATCGCTCAAGATAATATGTTGATCGCTCAAGATAAGATGTTGATCGCTCGAGATAATATGTTGATCGCTCAAGATGATATGTTGATCGCTCGAGATAAGATGTCGTGCGCACGAGATAAGATGTTGATCGCTCAAGATAAGATGTTGATCGCTCGAGATAAGATGTTGATCGCTCAAGATAATATGTTGATCGCTCGAGATAAGATGTTGATCGCTCAAGATAAGATGTTGTGCGCACGAGATAATATGTTGATCGCTCGAGATAAGATGTCGTGCGCACGAGATAAGATGTTGATCGCTCAAGATAAGGTGTCGTGCGCACGAGATAATTTATCTTAAAAGAAAATAACATATGTCCTAAACATACCACCGTATAATAGTGCATGCTATATAATTTAAAATACTGGAAAATCATTGTTTTTTTATGCCCAGGCAGAAACTAGAAACAAGTACATTGCAATACAGTAATGTAAAGCCTATCAAATTCTACCATATTTTACAAATAAATGTCATTTGTGTTGTCATGACAACGGAAATTCAAAAGCACCTATGCATTACTAAAATATAGAGGTGTACAGATAAAAGGCTCATAATGAAACCAAAACTATACGTTTAATTTATATTTCAGTAATGTCATTTTAGACTGTTCCTTAATATTCAGATGTATGACGTTTCGCTGTGATACACATAATTTGTTGCATTAATGACTTGAACAATACACGCCATGCACGAAGTCGTCATACTGCTTTGATGACGTGTTTAACGTCAAGTCACGTCTCAAAATGCCTTCGGTGACTTTAAAAGCCTTTTAACTCTTGAAATAGTGAAGATAATTACTTGAGATTTTCAGATTTGAAAGATTTAAGATAGTTCTTTACGAGTTTTTTGTTATCTCATTATTTGATTTTTTGTCAGTAAAACAGGTTTTCTCAGGGAACGGCCCATATATAAATATGCGAATTAAAAATGGGATAGATTTGAGTCCACTTAAGCCGTGCGCGACGGGTATTGCACTTTTCACCTCATAAATCAAACTGAGTCTGCTATTATATTGCTTGGTTGCATTCTATGGTTCCAAACAATGTTTTTGCAGAGTTTATTCTCTAAACAATCAAACGTAAAAGCATTTTTTTTTGTTTCAAAACAATGAATACACTTATTATTTATGATACAAACATTAGTTTAAAAACCAAAACCACGCTCTAAAGTCTTAAACTTATTTGAATACAAAATGTTACAGCTGTAGCTAAGCGATGCGCATAATCTTTTTAAAATTGTAGGCTGTAATTATGGTAACACATATCAAACTAGTTGAGGAAAAACAAAACAAAAGACACACTCCAAAATGTCCCAGTTATGCTGTATGGTCATCATAAACAAAATAGTTCACTGTAACATCAATCGGAGGCCTAGCACATTTTCGATATTGCTTATAATTTAAAGAAAATTTTGAGAAATCTGTATTGTTGTACTTTTTGAATGGTTTGGGAATTTCACTATTTAAAAAACATTTTTAATTCAATACACCTTTTAAGTATGGCTTTAACGTTAACAAATAATTGACACTAAAAAGTATGATTACAAAATCTTTAGTTTGTTTTCTTTAAAAAGACCAAAGTACAAATGTTTTATCCATTTTTCCGAATAAATGTTTTTCCTAGAATCGTCTTTAGATATAAGATAATACCATTTATATTATACAACATTCAGAACACCGATGGTACTAATAGGAGCTCATTGAATTTGAATATATCTTAAGAAGTTTTGCATTTTGTATCTAAAAATATTCTGTTGACTTTTTTCCACTGTAAATTTCAGTCACGTTTAACACCAAAATATTTTTAAAATTCAATTTTACTTCATTAGTTATAATACTTTCAGACTGAGTAAATCTTATTTTATACAGATTTTATCACAAAAGCAACATTTTAATGTAACATGTTTGTTACCTTTCCAAAAAGATTACTTTTCAAACGATTTTAATAATGAAAAAATAATTTTTTGCCATAAACTTAATATATAAAACAATCCAGACTGATCTTGATCTTGTAAATTAAAGCCGGAATATACGAAAACCCTGTTACGGATTACGTGGATCAAATGAGTTCACATTGTTTTAGTGTGCTAGTACAGAATTTAAAGATTCGTGTCACCATTTCTTTAAATTCTACATGTATCCTTTTGTTTTATAACCAGTGGTTTATCACATAACTCTTACATTAGGAGACAATTATATATACTCTTTATTTCTACTTTTCAGTGATTATAACATATAATAACAATTATATACGTACATGTATATGAGAAAACATGAAACAACGTTAGTATAAACAATGAACACATGGTTATCAAACATGTGTGAATAAAGTTCATTATTACAATATTCTATAGATATTTACACAGCAAAATCATATACATGTCAAGCTGCAATGGGATACAATTAACCCATATATCAGAAAGATGAAATCTTAAGTCTATTTCTATATATAAATCATCAAGTAGACAGAGCAAATATTACTTAAACTACGTAATAAAGCGAATTGTTGCGACTTTTTACAATTTAATGGAATTTGAAACTCGCGTTTAATTAAGTTATATAATTGTAATGATCGCTTCGTGTACTTAAGGTATTAGGCCCCTAATAGTAATGTTTGAAAAATGGCATTTGCTTGGTATATTCTTACAGCTGACCGTGCTTAGCAATTTGTTGCAAATTTTTAAAAACTTTTACCGTGCCGTTTTTTATAAATTTTGTGTAATTTATGGTATTTCCTCAAGCTCAAGTAGAGACAAATTTCATAGTGGCGACCTTTATCCAAAACGTTTGCAGATAATTCATTATACCATTATTTTTTTATATAAGAATCATCAAACTATTTGTAAACAATTATAAAACTAAAAAATAGAAGTGTCAGTATCATTTTTTTCTAGGGTGCCTCAAGTAAACGGATTTAATGAGACAGAATTCTATCTCCAGCATTGAAAAATTAAGGTCGAACCCTGCGGGTCTGTTTTGAATTTTGCTCACTTCATTCAAAAATAACTGTGGGGCAGAAGTAAAACCTACCTACATTTCTTCCACAATATGTAATCTAAAGAATGCAGGCAAAATAGAGAACTTTTACCGCACGTAACTCAGTATTTTTAAAGATGTCTAACTCTACCCCTTCTATTTCAGAGGTAAATTCACTTTAAACAGCAAGAAATCGCTTATCAAATGAATATTTTCCACTTCTGTACAATAAATCAATAACAAGTCTTGAAAGAAGTTAAAACTTACTAGAAAAAAAGAAAAATAAGAAAAAACAATTTGGGTCCCAGTGGGGCTTGAACCTACGCCCCCCTGAAAATTGCAGCCAAAGTAGGTGTATTGTAGAAACTGAATACTCTTCAAAAAGGAGATACTCTATTATGGGCCTAATACCTTAAAATGGTCTTTTCTCCCTAGGTATCTTGTCAAAACGAAATACAAGATATCTAAATTAAGAAAAAAACTCATGAAAATGTCTTCAGCAAATACATACATGTATTCTCTTGGGGCAGATTTACGTCTTATTTTGAATTAATAAAATAATTTGTATGTCCTCTGTACAGTGCAAATGAAGTTATACGTCATGTTTATATAGAACCGGGACTTGCTAGCATCAGAACCTAGAAAATTCAGAATATCGGGATCTATTAGACATCGCAAGGGTTGCTCTAAGCTTCAACAGCAAATGTGCTGATAGACTGATGGTCCAAAGTTTTCAGAAACTTTTAGCAGATTTTTTTTTTCTAATTTCGGCGAAAACATGACATTCCGAAATGATATGCCTATTTATAGCACTCTCTTGACATTGACAAACAAGACAGCTTACAATAGTACAAGACATGCATTTCTATAATCATCACTAACTGATATGTCTTATAAATTGAATATAAAAAAGCAAACATTTTTATTCAACCCCTGCTCAAACAGTACTGAGAGAACTTTTACAACATGTTTGATCCTTTTATCTCAGCATATAAATAGTCATTAAAAGAAATTAACTATTTAATTGTTTAAACTGCGTAATTTTGATCACATCCATAATGTACCATATTGACTCAAAAAAGATATACCATCATCGTAGATAACATACATATACCGGTATTAAGAATTCAAATCATACAGTTAGCTCATCATTAGTTAACTGTAAACACACAACACCGTATGTATTATGCAGCAATATCCAGTTGTCATTACTTCTATGAGATGGTCTACAAGCTATGTAATAACCATGAATATGGACGCTCATCTGTAGACTTTGTATAAACATACATAAAATGCTAATAATATCTAGGAAAGGTCTCTTAAGCGCCAGGCACGTCATGAATAAAGTGACGGGGCATTGTTAGAACTGATCTTTACTTTAAACTGTAAAGAAAAATGAAAAATATGTACATTTGCAATACAACACAACTTTGATGTCACATTTACACATTATTTGGCATTTGATGCCATACAGTGGCGCCTTTGTGAAATTATTCCGCAGACGTATAGCCTCTTTTTCGTTTCTAATTATACCGAATTATGGTTTTGATATATATCATTTCTTAAATTAAGTTTATATACACATATATGATACTGCTCAGCCTTATTTATATGATAATGTGACATTTATCTGACTTCATTTTTCATCAACAAACGTTATCTTGCATTATATACATGTAAGTAAAATATCAAAATTAATTACAGATCATCAAAATCTAAAGAAAAAAAAAAGTTTACTCAATTACTATAAAAGACAAACGTTTTCTGCAATTCTGTCTAGAATAACAGAATAACAAATGCATTTTGTCCCAACTGGGCATTTTCTCTATTAAATGGAGAAACAATAGCTTTAAGGTAGTTCTACACGTTTGAATCGACTTTTCTTTCTAGAATATAGAATTTGATGAAACTCTGATTTTTCAAAACTTCAGAATATACTTATAAAATTCAGCAAATAAAAAAGATAGGATCGTGTGCTTGATTTTTGCTAGACTGACTTAAAAAATGGAACTCACGCAATTTTCTATAATGGGAGTCTATGTAAAAAAACATTTTCGTGTATAGAAACTTTTCTACAATATAACTTTTAATAAAACTCCTCACAGTTGTTAGTAAACATATGACCTATAATGTGGTGAAATAAAACATATAGGTTTTTTTAAGATATATGACCTTGATTAAAGAGAATTGCACATTTCACGCTAATTTTAAGACATTATTTGGAATCATATAACGTGTCAGATATTTTAATTTACTTTTTGAAAGGTAATTACAGTGCCATTGTAGTAAATTTACACAGATGTTACCATTTATTCAGAAAAATAGTCTTCGTTTCCGACGCCGAAACAAGGCTTTATATATTCTACGTTTTTTTTCCGGATAACTAACGTTATGCCATAAATTCTGGTTTATCAAACGTGCAGAAAAACCTTAAATAAAACGAAAAATCTGTTGATTAATGAGTTAAATGTATTAGATATGTTATATATGCAAAGGCATGCCTGTACTTATGCAGCTGTTTATCAAATCTGATTAAATGTATGAGATATACTTCAAGGAGTAAACAATAGTCAACTTAAAATTCCACAGAGGTCTTTATATGATGAAATAATTATGTTGCCAGAAAATACGGGTATAGACGAAACACAGTTATTTGATTTTATCCCATTATATTACATTCTAATGATTGTGTTTGCACGTTTATGGTTTATCATTTTTGTGGGTGTTGTTTTTAATGGTTTACGTCCCTTTCATTTGTATGATTTACTTCATTATTACGATATTGACGTTTATTAATTGTCAATTAATTAAAACCGAAAGAATTTTAAAAGAGCAAAATTAAATGTACATGTAGATCTACAATAATATTCACATTCTGCTGTTATGACAACAATTTTAGTAATTTTTGGATTCAATATACTCTCATGTTTGTATTATGTCTTGAAAAAAGAAATCTCTGGATTTATGGCATTACATTTCATAAAGTTTGACAAGACCATTTTGTTGGAGCGAAATTCCTTAATTTCATTTCATTTAAGAATTTTGTGTGTATTATCCAGTAGACAGTCAATTTACCAGGTTTTATTTAAAAATATTCTAAACATCTTTGTAACAAAATCAATTACAGACTGTGCATGCTGAAGACAATACAATTATCTCGCTGTACTATACGTTTGGGGTGTGATGTTGCAACGTACAATCTGTCTTTCTGTTCAAGCCAGAAGACGCCACCAACAGCGCTCGTGATTTCTGACTCTTTGGATGCCATTTCACATTGGGATTTTCTATCTTCTAGAATAATAGAGCTAGTGTCCTTTTTAATCAGACGAACGTTGTGAGTGAAGATATCACGGACATCATCATCTGTATCGTTTGTGCTGATAACTTTGACTTTTAATTGCGAGTGGATGAAGTAGTATCCTGCCTTTCCTACACAAATTGTACCTTCATCGGATTTGTATGTCAGACCGGATGTTGCATACGTCTGAATATTCGAATTCCAGAATATTTTTGAAGAGTTACTCTGTTTGACTGTAAAAAAAATACAAATTTTGTATTTTTTCAACTCTACCTTTAGAATAAAGAATAATATGAAACAATGCTAACTTATTTGATATCAATATATCATATTAGTTGTGTTATAATTTCTTTCAGTTCACAAACGTTGAGCTAACAATTCTTTGGTTAAAGGGTGAAAATACTGATCTTTTTTTTTCATAACAGATCAAAACTTTATTGGTGCCGGCGCAGTTTTGATGATTTCATTTAGAAACAATAGGAGAAAGTAGTAACTTGGATGAAAGTTTTAATTAGATTGTCAGCAAAATATCTTTTTTTTCCACCATATTGAACGATTAAAATGTACCATTAGACAATATTTTGTCATTATTTCGCAAAAAGTAAATAAAAGGGCTAAACGGTTCGGTATTGCGTTGAAAAAAAAAGAGTATTTACCTGTTTTCGTAAAATGGACTAATGTTTCGCTAAAAATAACTGGTAGATACTGTTCATTTAATAAATTTATTAAGTCTTTCAAATAAGTATTCATTCATTTATTAGTGCATATATATTTGAAGTCAGCGACCTTAACCACTCGGCCACGGAGGCCCCTTGTAATATGAGAACAGATTCTAAGCTATCAATGTCAGACGAATACCCTATGTGCCTTTCAAACATTATTTCGGACAGAAATCATAAATCAAATGATATTCTGCTATGAAACCACGAGCATGACTCTAAAACCACAGTGCTAGTGCCAAGTGACGCTAAGTCAGTGATTTTAGCTGGAGATGCTATTAAGTATCATGTTTAACGTTTCATCTAAGAAAGAAATATTGAACGTATGGCAGAGTATTACATGGATTTTTGTCTCCTGCGAGTCCAATGAGTTTTACCATTAGCGGTTTTATTCTGGTGACGTTGCACTGGTCCAATTCAAGATTTAACGAAGGTAATTCTATAAAAAATAGGGGAAAGAAAAAGAAAGAACATACATTGATATGATTAAAAAACAATATGCTTTTTTCAGTTGAATATGTACACATTTAACATTTCATTCGAATGATCTTAAAAACACTCCGTATAATAACAGTCAGATATCTAAGAACATATATATTAATGAAAAATACAAACATTAAACATTAACATAAATTCAATTTTTTTTGGTTAAAAAGAATACATGTACTTATCTATTTGACACAGAATAAGTCATGCTTACCAGGATTGACATCGCTGTTATATTTTTCAGAGAGTGCCATAAATTAGAAGTATTTCACCACATTGTTTCAGTAGCATTCAGAATGTCATTATAATGTATTCAAATAGCACAAATGAAATATCATTAAACAATTTTACATCATACAAACACTTTTGGCAAACATATAGTTGAAAATAAGACTAAATACTATATTCGCCAAAGAATTAACTTAGTACAGTAACATTGTCTTAATATGGTTTCGTGTAGTTCTCACGTTTGTTTATGCAAATTTTTCGTACATTAAAAGTCGAGAATACACCAACAATAGTGCCTGAAGACGACTTTTCATATTGTACAGACCTGTCTCTGATTTACCCACTCTGGCAATACTTTCAGTTACACTGTACCCATTTCCACTTTGTTTCCAACATTTTGAACAGGAGTTTTAAGCGGGTAAAACATGAAAACGTGACTAATATATAATTGTTTTATATATATTTAGGTTCTACCTAAATTCTCCTAGTTACACTAATATATTGAAAGAAGATAAGGATTACCTTTGTAACTAAGTTATCCAGGATTAAATCCGAGTTTCCGCAACATGTTTTTGTATCATTTTTCATATTCATCTCTAAGCCTCTAGGGCAGATACTTATGCTATCAGAATGGGTAGGAAATCGATCAGAGCGATAGCATAGCTGCTGCTGCTGTTTTTTATCTTCTGGAAGTTCTTCCCTTGACAGACGCCAGTATATGACCATAGAAAGCAGGAGTGCTAGTTCTATACATGTTGCAACAACCAGTATGAGTAACGTCAGTTTCTCGGAAAGAAAGGTCAATATATGTTACATATTTAAACTGTGTCATAGAATAACCATTTTTAAGTCATTTATTAGTTAGAACAAAATAGTTGAATTGTTGAACAAACACTTTTCATATTATAGTATCTGTATCTAGACTTTGCAAATCGATAAAGTTGGTTTCAGACTGTAAATTACCATGTACGCTAACAGAAATAAAAAAGATTGTATTAAATGTGCATAAGGATCACAGGTTCTTTGTTAGACATTCTCCTTTATATCTGAAAATTTGGCAATGTTTCTGTCTTATTATATTCTTTATATTCTTCTGTCTATTATATTCCAGTGGGAATTGATTGCACGCCATTTGTCACAGACTAGTTTGTAGTGCTGTAAAAATGATTTTATGTTAAGCAGGCAGGTAACCAGCACTTAATGCTAACTATACAACATAGTTTTGCATTTGTCTTCCAATAAGTTTAGTTTTGATGTGGGAAACGATTTAGGAAATAAAATGTGAAAGTAAATGAAAGATTACGGAAAAACATCTAGGCTTATTATCACGAGTGGATCCGCGTACATTTTAGTATAAAAGTTAATAGGCTATCGATAATGTATGATGAAACGCAAAACTTGTATAAAAAGCTTACTAGTGAACTGTCCCATGAGTTTTGTTCAACCCAAACCATTAGTATAGGAGGAACAATCCCGATAATTGCATTTATAAAAAAAGAACCATGTTGGTCCTGAATCGCTCACCTGTCCACACGCAACCCAGTTCATTGTGGCTAAGTTTCATTGAAAACCACCAAGTAGTTTCAGAGCAGATGCCATAATAAAAATTGTTAACAGACGGAAGGACAGACCATGGACAAAAGGCGATTTGATTAGTCCACCATCTGTAGATGGTTGGCTAATAAAGAGTAACCTCTCGGGAACTTGACCTAGATACCATCAAGGTGAACATTCGGACCAATTTTCATGAAGATCCATTGAAAGATATGGCCTCTAGGGAGGTCACAAGGTTTTCCTACTTTTAGACATACTGACCTAGTTTTGGACCGCAGTTGACCCAGTTTCGAACTTGACCTAGATATCATCAAGGTAAAAATTCTGACAAATTTTCATGAAGATCCATTGAAAAATATGGCCCTTAGGGAGGTGAAAAGGTTTTCCTATTTTTAGACCTACTTTAGACCGCACACGACCCAGTTTCAAACTTGACCTAGATATCATCAAGGTAAATATTCAGACCAGTTTTCATACAGATCTAATGAAAAACATCGCCTCTAAAGAGGTCACAAGGTTTTTCTATTATTTGACCTACTGACCTAGTTATAGACGGCATGTGACCCAGTTTCGAACTTGAACTAGATATCATCAAGTTGAACATTCTGATCAATTTTCATGAACATCCATTGAAAAATATTGCTTCTAGAGAGATCACAAGGTTTTTCAATTATTTGACCTAATGACCTAATTTTTAAGGCACGTAACCCAGTTTTAAACTTGACCTAGATATTATCAAGGTTTACATTCTCACCAATTTTCATGAAGATCCATTGAAAAATATGGCCTCTAGAGAGGTCAAAATGTTTTTCTATTTTTAGACCTACTGACCTAGTTTTTGATCGCAGTTGACCCAGTTTCGAAGTTGACCTAGATATTATCAAGATGAACATTCAGATTAACTTTCATACAGATTCCATGAAAAATAAGGCCTCTAGAGAGGTCACAAGGTTTTTCTATTTTCAGACCTACTGACCTAGTTCTTGACCGCAGTTGGCCCAATTTCAAACCTGACCTAGATATTATCAAGGTAAACATTTATACCAACTTTCATACAGATCCCATGAAAATTATGGCCTCTAGAGAGGTCACAATGTTTTTCTAAATTTAGACCTACTGACCTAGTTTTTAATCAAACTTAACCCAGTTTCAAACTTAACCTAGATATCATCAAGTTGAACATTCTGACTAATTTTCATAAAGGTCCATTGAAAAATATTGCCTCTAGAGAGGTCACAATATTTCTCTACTTTTAGACCTACTGACCCAGTTTTAAACCGCACGTAACCCACTTTCAAACTTGACCTAGATATCATCAAGATAAACATTCTGACCAGCTTTCATAAAGATCCCGTGAAAAATGTGACCTCTAGAGTGGTCACAAGCAAAAGTTTATGCACGCACACACGGACGGACGCACGGACGACGGACGCCGCACGATCACAAAAGCTCACCTTGTCACTTTGTGACAGGTGAGCTAAAAATAAAGTTAAGTGTGCTAGAACTCCGCAAAAATAATTTGAGCGAGAAATACCGTTGCCATGCGTAACTATGCGTTGTGTCATTCATTAAACTGAAGTTTAATTGAAATCGGATCATTTGTTTAGAGATAACATACAATAATCTCTACAAAGACGTTATGTATAATAACCAACCAGGCCTGCTATTTATTATTCTTATAACGCTTCATTCAATTCTCATCAGAAGTAATCTGGATTTCTTTTTCACTGAAAATTATTAAGGTTGTTCTGCACGTTAATGGCAACCCGTGAGTAAATTTGTTAAAACTGCAACATTTATGGCACACCAATCGACTGTGAACCTGGTTTCACGCAATTATTGAAGAATTGGCGTTTCATATACGTTACTGTCTTAATTACGTTAGAACTTTATATTAAAAAGTTTGACATGTTAAATACTTCCCAAAAATGTCTTAAAATCAGCTGTAATAAGTGTTGTTTTTTTAATCATGGGCATATATATAGTTCAGAAACAAGCATCATATCATAGACCATACTTATTCATGACTGTGAAGTGCCCTATCGTTTTTATTTGCCTAAATGTCTAAGCATAATTCTGGCGTTTTCAGGATGTGGTCAAATTCTACAGATAGAACTACCCTAAGGGACCAAACTGCCACAATACATAATTCTGAACATTTTGATAATATGCAAGGCTTCATACAAATAACTCCTGCAAACTTTCATTATAATCCAATCTGGATTTTTGTCGAGCTCAGCGCCTGTTGCACAATGACGTTTCGAATTTTCATAAATGTAAGTCCTTTTGACAGCTTGTGTGCTGGACATGTTGCCCGTGGTCACCTGGTAATATATTAAGTATGAAAAAGCTAAATATGGGTGGACGGACAGAGAGATATGTAGAAGTTTAAGGCAACTATAGGAGAACTATACGTACAAAAATATGAGAGATGATGACAAAGTTGAGTTTCTGACATGTTTCTGGACCGGAGTTAATGATTCAAATATAGAACCTCTCCGGCGACCCTCAACCTTAGCCCATTTCATTTATTGGGGGTAAAATAGATATAAAAATTCTGTTCTGTCATGTAAAGAAGAAATGTGAAAAACTACCTTAACAGAAAAATCCATCATGATTTAAATGTAGGCCAGGATCAATAAGGTATGATTGTATTTTGATGCGTAATTATAGTGTAACATCCTCTGCCATGTAAAGAAACTTCTGTTACTTTTCCTGTTGTTATAAAAATACATAATTCTTTATTTGATACATGTATTTCCTAGTTTGAAAAGATTTAACTGTACAAAATTATCATTGTAACGCTATTCATCTCAACTTCCTTCATTGTCAGGTACTGGAACTTGGAGAGCGATTCCTATAGTGTTGACATTTTCATGTGCCTGCATGTGTTATTGGGTATTAACATTTATATCTAAAATATATATTACCGATTTTTAATGTATTTTCACACTGCTTAGAACGAGAATAAATGTTTTGTTGTTTTTTTCTGCAAATTATACAATCCTTCTGTGTCTTATGACTCTAGGTCAAATACTTTTTAGATATATTAATAACAAACTCAATGGATATAACTCTGATCATCCTGAATAAAATTCTAAACAAAGCCCACGGCATGTGTACAACAGTCCTATGTTTCATGACTTGAGGTCAAATAGCTTTAACAATACACACGACACAAATGTTCAGACTCTTCAAATATATAGTAAGGACCATATCTCTGGTCTAGTTGATTTAAATCAGAAACAAAATTCCAGGTACTAAACTTCACATACTGGAAAACAAATGATTCATGACTTTGGGTCAAATCCCTTTTTAGATGCGACACAAATTCGGACCGACAAATGTTTGACTGACAAGCGGAATACCTCAAGCCTAACTGACTCGAATTCAAAAAACAACCTTAGGAACACAATAGTTGCCTTTAATTTCTACATATCTCTCTGTCCGTCCACCCACATTTAGCTTGTTCATACAATGAGCATTGTAAATGGGTCCCTCATATTTATGAGAATACATTTCATCAAATTTATAAATATCAAGTGATTTTGTTCTTTTTTCATTAAATGCGGATAGTGATCAGATCTTTGTCAGTATTAAGTATCAACATAGTTACTCAAATTAGCAGAAAGTCACCCTAAAATCATTTCAAAATGTTAAGTATATTTTATTTATACATTTTTGATATTCGCAAACATCTAGAGCTCGAGACTTTAGAAGGCATTCCCGAATTAAACGGAACCTAACAGTACCTTCATAATGCCCGCTTTTCTTCTTAGGAATATGTTAATTAGGGGACAGGTGTCTGAAATCTAAATGCAATTAGCCTCAATTTAAACAAAAACTATCTTTAAAAAGGTGATCGGCGCATTTCGTGTGTATACTACCATGACAAATACAATCCTTTTGAGCAAAAATAAATCTGAGCGGAGGTCAAAATGGACTTAGATTGCTCACTTGAGTTAGGTTTCTTGCACATTTACAGTTTTAGTAGATGGTAATTCAAGGACAATATCTGTGAAACTATATTGAAGTAGTACCAGTGATTTCTGACAAGAATATTTTAACAGTTTCTTCTCAATGAATATAAGCAGATAGTGCGTGCGTGCGTGCGCGCGTGTGTGTGTGTGTCTATGATAGGGGCGGGAATAAGCAGAGGACCGTTCCATGTACATTCAACAGTCAACACAAAGTACTTTGCTCTTTTCATGAAATATAGAATTAGTAACTTGCGGAAACGCTTCAAACCTAGATATTTAAAATCATTCAAAGTCTTATAAAATAGACTAAATATCAATAAAAACTCATAAACCATATTTTGATACTAAATAAACTATGTATTATTTGTCAGTAAACTAAATAACTTCCGCTTCTAGATAATGGGATGTGAGTTGAACTGCATAACCGATATCGCGCGAAATGTTGCAATTTTGCACTTTAAGGTAAAAAAAAACTTGTTTGTAGTGTCAAAATGTAACTTTTTTTATATATATAGTCCAACATCTTCTCGATGGGCTTAAGTATGTGAAAAAGCATTTGTAATTCATTCCTGAGGTCATGCTGTAAAATACTTATTTAACGGTTTGTCGAACAATAGTCAAAACTATTTACCTTCGGACCATGAACAATTGTGTTAACTATTGACAGGCAATAAAATCTGTAAAAAGATCCTATGGAAGCACAGAATGCCACCAAAAAGAATAATAGCAGACTCGGTTTAATCGATTCTGTTCATGAGAGGTAATAAAATGTGCAAGACTCCTAACGACCCCTGGCACCGGCTTCTTCGTCTTCTTTTTAATTACTCATTCTTAAGTGGAACTCTATTACAGATCTATTGAATGGACTCCATTATCCCAAAGGACCAGAAAAAATAATAACACTGAATCCAAGTACGGGGAACTTTTACTGGCTGGCTTTTTCATATGAGGGAATTTTGAACCTCAAACTAGGTTTTGAACCCACCCGCAGAGGCGAAAGGCAAGTGATTCAAAGTGAGTGACCTTAACTACTGAGTGAGGAATCCTCCTAGTGTAAACTTAGATTATCCTTTTTCAATTTCATTTTCAGTTGGGTCGATTTTGGCAAAGGTCATAGGTATTTTATTTTTTTCCATATTTACCTACATTTGTCTCGTCTTCTTTTTAATAAAATGTGCAAGACTCCTAACGACCCCTGGCACCGGTTTCTTCGTCTTCTTTTTAATTACTCATTCTTAAGTGGAACTCTATTACAGATCTATTGAATGGACTCCATTCCCCCAAAGGACCAGAAATAAATAATAACACTGAATCCAAGTACGGGGGGACTTTTACTGTCTCCACAAGGCACTTAAAGATTGCTATATACAATGTATTGTATATATATTGTGTTTTTCTCTTGTAAGAAATGAAAGATAAGACAGAAAGTGTAGAAAATATTTATTGTTAATTAAACGTTGACTCCTTTTTAAATTTTGATCAATATATAGCCACACCTGTGATAATTCGGAGTATTCAAAGACATGCTAGGCTCAAAAGGTAAAAGGTGTTTGTTGTGTTGAAGATCGCATCGATACAAAACTATGTTATTTGGCCACGTTTTAGCTTTCCATGGTGGAGAAAACCCACAGATGACCCTCCGGGCATAATTCAAAACAGATGACATGGACATGGATAGAACCAGAGACCTTCCGTAGCCCAACTGGATGGCTAGCTTTTTCATATGAGGGAATTTTGAACCTCAAACTAGGTTCTGAACCCACCCGCAGAGGTGAAAGGCAAGTGATTCAAAGTGAGTGACCTTAACTACTGAGTGACGGAATCCTCCTAGTGTAAACTTAGATTGTCCTTTTTCAATTTCATTTTCAGTTGGGTCGATTTTGGCAAAGGTCATATGTATTTATTATATATTTTTTTCCATATTTACCTATATTTGTCTCGTCTTCTTCTTACTCATTCAGAGTTGTAAAAAACGAAAAACTTTAAATTAAACGATGAAAACAATTCTGCTACAATGTGGTGGCAGATATCTCCTTCACTGCATAGGAGATTGACCGCATCAATTAGGTTATGCGTAACAAATTTTACACATGCAATATTATACGTTGGTAATTTTACACTTTTACAAAAATAAGAAACAAATCAACTAAAATATGATTGTTCAGTTAGTGTCCCTTATTGGAACCCGAGGTGTCCATATAAACAGAGTTTTCTGTTCTAACATCAACAAATAGCAGTGGATGTTACTGTGTACATTAAAATCAAATAAACAAAACAAGCATTCTTGAGATTTACAAAGCATATAATTGCATCACATAGGAGACCATTCGGACCACAATTAAACTTTAGAGTGCAAATTAAGAATATCAAATGATTCTATTAAATGAAAACCTCTTTTGCATACGTTACAATAAGAAGGCACGTATGTATAACAGGCGAAAGTTTTTAAGTTTAAGACCGACTCTCTTATTACTATTGTTTGCTTCTAAAGGATCCTTTACAGATTTTATCTTAGTACTTAAAACTCAAGTGTAAAGACGTTGCACTGACAAGTACTATTTTAAATTCAATATTTTCAATTTTTGTTTATCGTTTGAAATGGCTTCTTAACACGTCAACATACTGGTTGGCCTGAGAAAGCCTAGTTGTGCCAAAAATGTAAACATAATTATAATAACTTCCTGAAAGTGCTTGCTAAAATCATGCAAAGTACAAGTGTACATGTATTAACGATTTGAATGCATATGTTGAAATATCACCTATTATTGGCAGACAAAGATTTAGTGAACCTTACACAGAAACCATGTTGTGTAAAAACAGTAAAGAATAATAGGTAAGGGAAGATTTCTCGGAAGCACGGAGCACCAAAAACACAACCGAGAGCCACGCAGTTGCAAAGTGGGCCCTCAAAAAAAAATGAAGCTGTAATGGAAAAATATTACAGACGGTTTGCTTCAAAAATTTAACACGTAAATATTAATTTATGATATTAACTTGGAGTACTTACCAAATGTACATTGAGACTTTCCGGCTCTAAAACCATTTTAACTTTTAATTAAACATTTAATATGTGAATTTTTATATGTAAATAAAGTCAAATTGTAGATAAAGACCAGTTTTATATCTTCCAAAGACAGTCTTATTGATAATATTGTTTGTAACTTGATGAAATAAGGAATCAATAATAATAGTTAAAAAATACTTAGCAATAAGTACATCAAAATATGCATAATAAGTATAAAGTTATCAAAAATGTACGAAAACAATATGTCTATTTAAAGTCGAGACAGAATGCTTCTTTTCTGATAACTAGAAGATATCAACTGCATGTAGTTCGATACAACGTTAGAATATTTAACAGATTTGTACGCGTGTTATCTCTTCCATGGTGACAATAAGGTTTCTTTGGGGTAATTATTGTGACTGATTGGTTTTCAAGCTAGTCAACGGCTTGTACAGAAAGCAAGTCCATTATATTAAAATGTTGTAGTCGTTTACGTTGCTTTCAAACAAAACTCCTACTGAAATACGGACAGATCGTGACAGAGCGAAGTCAGTTTGAAGAATTATCAGAAAGGTTAATATAAATTAATATAGGAAATATTTGAAGAATAACAAACGAAAATGAAAAACAAATAGTAGAAAATGCACAAATGGAAACACTAAGAAATCTGATTAAAATTGAAAACCCAACATTTACAAATGACCCTCATTTTAATATATAGTTGCGATCGATGCTTACCTTAAATAGTAAGTATTACTGCTAGGTTAGTTTTTTAATATTGATTTAATAGGTATATTTTTATACTTTTAGACAGGTAAAGTTGTATTTTCTTTAAAACTTAATGCCAGTTAAAACTTACCTGTTTTCCTATTAATCATGGTTATTTCAAACGCTTGTAACGTCAAATTTATCTTCTAATATGTGACATTTTCTGTTGACAAAAGGGGTAGTGTTCCATGTAGCAACTTCAACTTGTAGTCTGTAACAATTTAAAAAAGAACAAGAGAAAAATATAACAGCAACTGACTAAAATGTATGACATGTAAACACTCAACAGAAATATTAGTAATCATATATTGTGTATAAACTTTCCCCAGATTTGTTTGACGGAAAAATAACAACTTTAAATCAAAACAAGAAATGTTTCTTTTCTAATATGAGTGATATTTTCGGTGAATTTAGTTGCAGTGTATATCATGATATATACAGCGAAGACTCTATAGCTTATATTATGCTATAATAAGATGTGGATGGTTAGTTGCAACGTAGATTCGAGCCTTCGCTTTAAGTTCAAAGACAGCACCTACATGTATGTTGTTTGACTGCTCTGACTGTTCGACAGCCATCTCGCATGCTGATATTGCATTTTCAAGTAAAATGTGTTCTATTCCTTCATTAGACGAGATGCGATATACCAGATGTTTCACTGTGGTCATTACTGTATGTAGTAGCAGTTTTCCCTTCTTGTAGTCCGCTGTGTGGATCTGTAGTATATACCAGATTTCTTAGATGTCTTAATCCACCCGCTGAATGTACTATAATTGTTTTCCAAAATGCCTGGTACATTTAAATCCGTTAGCCATGACATCGGGAGTTAAACAGGTTATAAAGACCTTCTTAGAGCAAGCTTTTTCGGAACTATGTCAAATCTCTTATGAAAGAAATTATAAACTATGACTAGAAGAAAGATATGTCGGAAACGCTTAAACTATCTTGCAATTTAAGGGTATGGGTGACGTAATTTAGTATTTAGAGAAAGAAAATCCGATGATCCCATAGTTGTTGTAATTCTGCTATCGTCATCTTAGTGTTTTCTAATTATGTAGCTTGGGTTTTACTTGATACCTGATAAATGTAAATTGTATTTCAAAACTTTAATATTGTCATATTGACATCTGACATCATTTTAACGACAATATCGACTTTTACGTTACAATATTCCCAAATATAATACCACATAAATATCATTTGTCGAATATGCTGAAATTTACATTGATCGAAATGAAGAAAATGAACCATATGACTATCTTATATGATTACTGAGTCGAAAGGAATTGATCGAGTGTAAACCACAGGGCGTCCAAGTAAAATTCGCCTAAATTAAACTTAAATTGTTCAATATATCAACAATCATTTTCATACAAACAAATAAACACAACGAAACACTTGTTCTTGTTTGTAGAATAACTAAAAAAAAAAAATCAAGAGTTTGTTCAAACCAAATAACGTTTTAGTCAACACACAGCAATATGTCTAACAAAATAAACACATGTCACAAATGCATATTTCTAGCGAACATAGAATTTGATATAAAATGTTTTGTATTGTTCACCTAAAACTTTTGCTACATTGACATGAAAACTACCAAAACTAAGACGCACACAATTGTTTGAAAATATTTGAATAATATATCATAGTATACACACACACACTAACGTCAAAACAGATAAAACGAATTCTATCTCTGGATTTTTATTTTAGAATATTTTCTCTTTTTAACTTCACTTTATTGGAATTTATAATTACATCTGTTTGAATGTCCCCCAAAAATGTCCGCAAAGCTTTACAAAACTTCATCAATTTTATTTACTTTTCATTTTGGTATGACTGCCTCACTGAAATTAAAAAGAATTATAAACTTTAAATTATCACGAAATGTCAACTTTATTGTAAACAAATTCTTTAATATACAGAAACAAGAAGAAATATATCATATCCACTACTGAAAGTCTATTTAAACGCAGCAATGTTAATAAAATACGAACACTAAGACGTGTTCAAAAAAGTGAACGTCCGAGTTCGAAACCGACTCCACACGTCAGTTAACTCGAACGTTTGAAGAAACTAGAGAATTACTGGCCAAAACCACATTATCATGGGAAGCGTGAATGATATGTCTCTCGAACTGAATATATCGCTTCTTTAAACACGTTGAACTTCCACGAAACTAAGTAGTCTTTCTTACCTCATCATGCAGAATGTTGACAAAATCAACAGGAAACGCATGTAATGGAACATACAATGTACTGTGTATTTATTCAATTTATACATAGTAGCTTCTTAAAAACTAAACCTTTGAAAAGCCAAGTAAGTTTACAACCTGTAAGCGTGAAGACTAGTTACTAACAAAAGAACGACCCGCTAATCCAGTAAATAACGGAGTCACCCGCAAAAACTACATGCATTCTAAAAGTATATGAAAGCATGATAACCTGTTTTCTAAAAGCTTGATTGTTATTGTTGCTAAATATAACTACTATATGTTTTAATGAGTAAAACCTGATCATTGATCGCTCTAATGCAATTATCAGTATTAAGAAGTGCAAGTAGGCAGGTTCTCTAACAAAAATAATTTATTAGATATTAACGAATATATGCTTAAAATTTGCATGGGAAATCTAACTAACGTTATGTTTTCATTCCTTGATTTGAACAAATTATAGAAATTTAATTTGAACACATGTAGCAGTAATAAAGCGTCATACTAATATATATGGACACGATGGACAAACGTTGCAACTTACAAAAATGTAGATTGACTCTCCGTTCCTTTCGTTACATACGTCGAATGAAATTTTTACATTTTATTTCCACATAATTATGCCATTACGATGCGATGGGGGATGCAGATTTAGGCGCCGGTCTGTCCATCAAAAGAAAATTTGTAATACACATATCGCAAAAAGCTTTGAACGGCCGTTATTCAGACAGCGCATTCGAGATTTTAGCATATCAGAGTACAAAGTGCCGAAAGTGGGTTATTGGGGTTGCACTTTTCGCGTCCTCCACCTTCATTCCTCATCATCCAAAGCTACCAATAACATTGTTACAGTATAGATTACAGCATTAGTTTAGTCCTAATAAAGTCAGAATGTTGTTTTGCGAAAATCTCGACAGAGTTTTATACAGGGTCATCAATGCTCAAATATTACGTGATAAGGTCACGATTCATTTTCGGTGTTAGAATGTTTGACTTTATAAAATCTAGATCTAGTTTGGAATTTCATTTTCTGGGATTAAAGAAATGAGGGCACGGGGCTGTATCACAGACAAAGAATCAATATATTTCTGCTGGATATAATGAAACCGAGTCAAAAATTTACCATTCCGAAACGTAGGTTAACTTAAACAGGGTGAAAAATTATGCCACTAAGCCGAATAAAAGAAACGATTTATGAACACTCTAGAGTTTACCTGATCAATATGAAAAATGGTCGTACTGTCGGTCTTGTTCATTTATAGTTAAAAATTAAAACTTGTTTAACACCAAAGGTAAAGCAGTAAATTAAATCATAGAAACATTCTCAACACGCAAGTTGATATATTACATCAATAACTAGGTCGCAATGTTGATACCAGTTTTAGCGCTATTTTGATAATACTACCTGTTTCTTTTATTATTTAATCAGATTAAGGCACGCCGCAGTATATTTGCAACCATGAAATCTTAATCAGTTTCAACATTGCATTATTCATAATGTTAAATAAAGCCATACATATATTATCTTAAAAACATCTGTTATCTATAGACCTAGTAGCGTGAACTTTTAGCTTTTTGTCTGATCTGACATTGATAAAACAAACATGATATGTCACCCAATACGGTAAGTGTTGTGTATTTATCAAGTCTATCTGGCAATCATTCAAGAGCAAAATAGTTCACCTGTAATTTGAACGTAAACGTGAGTTGACAAAATCGAAGGTTAAATGCCATTCCTATCCTTACCATCGCTACAAGATCAACAAGTTTTCTCATTTAATGAGAAAGAACGATACAACAAGTTTTGGTCATTCTGTTACGGTATCTTTAAGTAAGGAGTTCGTAATTGTCGCTTACCATGTTCATATGTGAAACAATTTAATAAACATTTAAAATTATATTTCGGAAAAAGTAATTATAGTTACTTTTGACTTTAAACTTGTCTTGATACTGGTATTTTACTTACATCGCTGCGTTTCAATAGACTTTAGAAGAATCAGTATTGGATATGATATCTTTCTTCTTGTTTTTAGAACTAACTTTATTGAGAGATTACCGCAGAGGCAGCCATACTGAATAAAAAAGGTATTAAAGTAAATCGTTAAATGTTGTAAAGTTTCGCAAACGTTTAAAAAATAGGTAAAGAGAATATAGTTTATAAAGAGACTCCAGATATAGAATCTGTCATGTCTGTTTTGACTTAATCTATAGTCTATATATTATATATTATTCAATTATTTTCAAAATGTAAGGGGGGCGTTTTGACTTTAGAACTACTCGTCTCGATATAGTAAACAGATTAGGTGAACAATAAACATTATTTTCATCACATTATATGTTGTCCGCAAATGTGCATTTATGACATGTATGTATTGTATTAGACATATGGCTCTCCCATTTTACGAAACATCTGTCCAGCGAGTTTACATCATTTGTTTTGCACAAAATCAGGAACTTACTGGGGTTATTCTACAAAATAGAAAAGGTAAGTCGTTGTGTTTATTTCTTATAAGGATATTGATTTTCAAGTTTAATTCAGCATAGTTACGATTTAATGCATGACCTACATTTTTGAATGGCATGAAACTTGAGGAGACAATTTTAACGTATTAAATGATGACAGAGTTAAAATATGACATTTAGTTTTGAAAACAAAATTGCCATTAATTTTGTCTCATATAAAACACAAACTAGTGCATGTTTTAATTCTTAATGTCATGGCGAACGGATGTGCGACAACGCGACAGGTTTGCTTAAAATACACCACTGATCATGCTATTTTTATATCGCCATTGAAAGCATTTTTCTGTATAGTAATATCTTTTTGCATTTTTATTCAATATAAAAATAAACAAGTTTTCCAATGTAAGACACTACTAATGTACGACAAAAAGTCAATATAGGAAGTTAGTTTAGTTTAGAGGCTGTTCCAGGAAAACAGCAGCTTTATGCACGTGTCCGCTATGTTGTTTTTTTGTACCATAAACGCAAAAACAAGCACGGACAAAAACTTTCAAGATTTCTGAACTTAGTCCGAAATAGATATGTTAATTACTTTTTCTCAATTAGTATTAATCTTTGACAGGAGGATCGGACTAACAAAATTAAAGCACACGACCTTATTATTGGCTGCGTTCTATATGTATGCCGCTTCGAAAAATATGTTTTAATACGAATCTACCTTGTATTACGATATCTGTATCAATAAATATTGGTGTGATACGTATCTAAACGATTTTCTTGTTTACAGTTACTCTTCTCATCCTTATCCTACTGATATTCTTTGTGCTTCTAATCACAACGTACAGCGTGATCAGTCGCTTATGGTAGAGGACTTCGATAAATGTTAGGTATTGGAATCAATCTATAATACGATCATTGCGAGACTTGAAAGCGAAACAATGTTTAAAGCAGATTCGGTTTGACTTAAGTGGACGAAAGTTATATTTCATCATTTATTCGTACATTCTTTCCGTTGTTTTATCTAGTTGAATTTAAACGTAGCTATTTGAATGTTACATTTTTGGATATATATAAATGTTTGATCATAGAACGTTTAATTATTCTATTAGATAAATTTATTTAAGTAATAAGCTACACGGATACTTGAAACATGCCGCCTAAACATTTATGCTGATCTGCAAAATGCTGTATAATATTTTGAAAGAAAATGAAAACATTATTTTCTTGTCTGTAATACCAACTGCTGTGTAAAGTAATATTTTCTGTTTCAACAGATGATGAATGTAAAGAGGGTAGATCTGGTCATCGTGATATATGTATATGCATGTATGTTTGTCTACCGGCATCGATTGAACAATGACTATCTAGTTCTTTACCAAGAGAAATCGTGTCACCAGTCGAAGATATTTGTCACTGCAAATGAAACAGGGTGTACAATACAATTCCCAGTGAAAACAAAAGAAAATGCAGCGGTTGCCTTCGACACTTTAGTATCAAAGGTATTGTTTATTGTTTATTCATCTAGTACATATTATACTTTACCAACTACTGTTAACCAGATTTTATTTTGGTTTGTCGTAAAGCGTCGTGGTGTCAGCAGTGAGATTTGTAGTAAGTCCTACGTTTGACCAATTAAATCTTGCATGTACTATCGACATCCTACCTCCAACCTGTCATACTAACTCCTACGTGGACCTTATTAACTCATTAAGGTATATAAAATATAATAAATAGTTTGCTAAAATGATAAATGTTCTCAACCACAAAGCGCAAACATTTTATCTGAAATGCAATTACTTTAAACCTATCTTCATCTGACAAGGAAAGACAAAAAGCAGAGCTTATAAACATAAACAAAAAAAAATGTTTCCGGTTAACAGCTATGCATAGCCTTGAAAATAATTTCGCGTGACTATTGATTTACCACACCGACCAATTATAGGGAGATAACGTTACATTTTGTCCTTAGTTGACAATTATTGAACCTGCAAATATTGCAACAACTAGTTTTGAGGTATGTCCGTTTCGTTTTTTTCTTTTGGATGTGATGGAGTGGAACAAGCATTCTAAACATGCTTCACGTACAACCAGCTGAACAAAAAAAACCCATACATTATTGTATGTTTAGAAGAAAACATTTAACTGTAACGGGACACAGCGCATAGAGCAACGTATAGAAACGAAATAGAATGATATCCTGATATCATTTTTATCAAGAATGAATTTGAGTCCCTCATTCGTCGATTTTTGCTGTCGTACAAATAAATCACATAAAGTTTTCTTGCTGAAATTAGTGACATAGAGAATAAGTTATGTATACATTGAGAAGTCGAGATCTGTTATCCGTCGAAGTTAGTAACCACACTCCTAAATGTTATACCTAGCTTAAAACTTAGACACTAGTGGTAATATATTTTTTACTTTCAGCTACTTTTAACCTATTGAATGGCATTTGCTTTAAAGGTTTACATACTTTCCAAACATGCTAAAAATAAACAGACATAAACACATTTTTCGGTCATACTTTTTTCATAAAGTTCTTTTACGTCATCTTCATCTTTTTTCCGCAGGCTCGTCAACGGATATCAACGTTTCCGGGCGGCTTAAAATTTTCCGAAATGATACCATTACATATGCTGCATGTGGACTTATTTGTAATTAGGAGAGACTCAGCTGAAGCGATCTTCTGTTATTTTGTATATGAGCTCACACATTCCAATGGAAATCCAGATTTACTAAAGCAGCTAATATTGAAAATTGACATAAACACGAAACGAAAACAGTATTGTGATAATGCTAACGATGTATTACACAAAATGGTTGCAAAGGTATTTGAATATTTACAGTTAATCTTCCGACGAATTTCTATTACAAACAGATATCCAAACAAATTCTTACGAGAAATAAAACAAACATATGACAAATATATACATGATAAATAGTATATTGCATCATGTGTGATTTGTACGGTTTACATAAAGAACAGTTTTTAAGCTACTACAGTTCTTACTGTTTAGATAATAAATCCATTTTACTGATTATTACACGATTTTATTATATTTCAGATGACATCTGAAAAATACAACTGCGATGCTGACCTAGGTACTTGTCTTCAAAATATTAGTTTTTGTTATACTAACATAATGTAGTTTTAAACTTGATATGCTTAATATACATTTAGGTATTTTTTCCTGATTACTTTTTGGTGTTTGTATCAGTTTTTATCGCTGGATATGCACGTATGGTGTGTCATTACGGGTTTATTGTAAACGAGAAAGCATGTGACAATATGTGCCAAAACTACTTAAGCAGTACGTTTGCCGCCATGTATTTTCTTTATCGCTTGCTATTGATAACGGAATGCCATATTTTCCTATACAAATCTGACATCTTGTATGATTAAAATTTACAATACAATCCTGATTTCTTTTTAAAAATTTCAGAATATCCTTCATTCAGTCCTGCAGACTTTAACTGCAATATTTCTAAAAGAAAAGAAACTAAACTGCAGCTTAAAAACATTTGAATCACATGCTAAGCCAGATAATTTTAATTTATTCTTAAGTTATAAGACCTATCATTAGCCATATTAAGAAAAAAAATTCAGTGTCATTATATTTGTAAAACATAAAGATTTTAATGATGTTCGTCATATCGTTTATTATGTTATTTGCAGTTTTCTTATTTTTCATTTGAAAACAAAAAACGAATGCAAATGGATTTCATTCATCGATAATATTATGGTCTCGGTTTATGAATAGTTTTATTAAATTAAATGACGATATTTATTTTTTAGGAGTAAAGCTTTACTTGCAATTTGTTTTTGTTGTACATTTTACTTTGTTTTCGTACCAGGCAAGCCAAAAAAAATATTTTGGAAAACAATAATGAATTCAGCGGGCGGACTAAGATATCTGGAAAAGGAAGAGAATATTTACATAAAGAAGTCCGGTAGGTACTACATATCCACACAGCTGACTACAAGAAGAGACAACACAACTACCCACTGTGTTGACCAAAGAGTGAAACATCTGGAATATCTCATCTCAGCTAATGATGGGATAGAACACATTTTACTTGAAAACCAAATATTAGCATGTGAAATGATTGCCCAGCAGTCAGGGCAGTCAAGCAACATAGGTGCAGTCTTTGAACTTATAGAAGGATCGAATCTACGTTGTAACTTCCCATCCATATAATATCGTCTCCGGTCCTGGAAGAGATCATTTTAGCATATAGAAGTTGGTATGAAGTCTACGCTGTATCTACACTGCATCGAACTTCACAGGCAATATCACTCGTATTAGAAAAGAAACATTTTGTGTTTTGATTTAAAATTGTTATTTTTCCGTCAGCAAATCTGGGGAAAGTGTATACACTATATATAACTTTTGATATTTCTGTTGAGTGTTTACATGTCATATATTTTAGTCATTTTTATACATTTTCATTTCTACTTATTAAATTCTTACAGACTACAAGTGGAAGTTGCTACATGGGACAATACCCCATTTTGCAACAGAAAATGTCCATATTGTCACATATTAGAAGATAAATTTCATTTTGTTCTTGAATGTCCAGTTTATGAAAACGTAAGAAGCAAATATATTCATATACATCTTTGTAAAAGTCAGTCATGATACTTTTGTTATACTTTTTCATTGACGTATCACATTGAAATTTTGAGATAGTATAAGCTAGTATATACTTTCTGTGCTTTGACAACTGCTGAGATCGAAAGACTATAATTAAATTCGTGACCAAGAGTTGAGAGCTTTAATGCGGGCTTATATTATTAAAAGTGTATTGTTGGAATTATTGCATCAAAATTGAATTAATTAATATTTTTCTTTTTCTTTACCTTCACCTAAGAGACAATGAACTTCACTTCATCTGGTAACGATGTTAAATGGTCTTTTTACAGATTTGATAAAGCAATATGACATCCAGATTCATGTAATAACTATGTTACAAAAACATATGTCCCCTCCTACCCCCTATGTATACATTTAGCTCTGACGGCCATTTTGTGCAGCGAAGCGGAGCGTGTTGGCGATATGCACAAATAGGATTGGTACTGATCACTCCTGTAGTGTTTCGTTGAAATCTGTCCAGCAGTTTGACATATGAAAGCTGGACAAATTTTTCCTTTTTTTCTTTTTTAGCTCTGGTGGCCATTTTGTGCAGTGAGGCAGAACATGAAAGCGATATGCACAACTAGAGTTGGTACTGATCTTACACAGAACCTCAATGATGCAGTCAATCTCCTATGCAGTGAAAGAGATATCAGCCAGAACATTGTAGCAGAATTGTTTCAATCGTTTAATTTCAAGTTTTTCGTTTTTACAATTTTGAATGAGTAATTACAAAGAAAACAACAGCTGTCAGTAAGACAGCGCGCTCGACTTTTCTCAGTGCTTGACTAGAAATTAGATCTTTGCCACACTGGCACCAGAACAGAAAGAAAATGTCTCTGTACATGTTATACCTTAACCCTAGATATTCTATAAGAACCATGGTCATGAAGGGGAAAATATACTAACCCGTTTCAATCGCGCATTTCACACCTAAAATACGCAGTTCGGTAAATGTGTACTATGGATTTCAAACAAGTGGTAATTTATCTTTCATTGTTATACCGGTCACATTTCTTCAATACATCTGATCTTAGAAAAACAACGCGTAGTTCATAGTTATTTCTACGTTACACAAACAACTTGCTTAAACTTCCCTGGTGAAGTTCCGTTCTAGATTACAAAACCATTCACATTGGCTGTTGTAAAAAGTGTATGTCAATCGTCATTTAACTACACGTGTTTGCTAAAATGTGAAAATGCAGCATAAATGTGCAAAATGAATAAAATAAACAGAACAGATGCAGACTAATGTACGATTTTAAATTAAAGATCATATACAAGATAAATTTCCTTTGATCATATCGAGTTTAAGTGTAGAATTGTGATTTTTTTTAATTCTGTTTTTGTTTGTTTACATTTCGCCAAACATGTGCACACTGCCGTGACCTCTATACCGGATGTTCATTAGGAAAGGTCACGCAAGGTTTTTCTGTAACGTTGACGAAAGCATAAAATATGTTGATAATCTGAGCAATATGGAATATTGAGACAATGTGACTGGTACAAGGTACCCATTAACCGAACTGCGCGTTTAAGTTGAGAAATGTACGATTGAAATGGGTTAGTATATTTTCCCCTTCATGACAATGGTTCTTATAGAACACCTAGGGGTAGGGTATAACATGTACATAGGCATTTTCTTTCTGTTCTGGTGCCAGTGCTTTGCCAGTAAAAACTTTATAAAACTTTAAACAAACATTCTAAGTTAAAAATGGGCATAAGGTTGACAACATTCAAATCATTGTTATGTGGATTGTTTTTCCAAGTGTTCACTTTGATAGTTAATAACTATTTTAAGTTTCAAGTCCATATCTTTGTTAGTAACAGCGATATTGACTTAATCCAACACTTTAACCAAACATTCTAAGTTAAAAAGGAGCATAACTCTGTCAAAATTCAAACCAGAGTTACGGGGATTCTTTCTCCTGGTGTAAACTTTGGTAAAAAATAACCGTTTTAAGTTTCAAGTCAATAGCTTTGATAATAACAGAGATATTTGACTTTATCAAAATCTTTAACCAACGGCGACGCCGACGCCGATGCCGACACCGGGGCGAGTGCTTTTTCTTCGAAGTCGAGCTAACGAGGCTAATGTAGGTAAGAATGGAAAAAATGTATAATAATCGTCCCTACTGAAAATGAAATTAAAAGAAGGACAATGTAAGTTTACATGATATTACACCAGGAGGGTTCCGTCACTCAGTAGTTAAGGTCGCTCACTTTGAATCACTAGCCTTTCACCCCTGTGGGTTCAAAACCTAGTTTGAGGTTCAAAATTCCTTCATACGAAAAAGCCAGCCATCCAGTTGGCCTACGGAAGGTCTCCGGTTCTATCGAGGTGCCCGCATCTTTCTTGAATTATGCCCAGAGGTTCATCTGTCGGTTTTCTCCACCATGGAAAGCTAAAACGTCACCAAATAACATATTTTCTTATGGATGCGATCTTCAACACAACAAACACCTTTTACCCTTTGTTTAGCATGTCTTTGAATGCCACGAATTATCACAGATATAGCTATATATTAATGAAAATTTAAAAAGGAGTCAACGTTTTCTTAACAATTAATATTTTCGACACTTTCTGTCTTATCTTTCACGTCCTATAAGAGAAAAGCACAATAAATACAATATATGAAAAGTATTTTCAAGAACTAAAGAGTCCCGCATAACTATTTTTTGCCCTTTACTTACAGTTAATGCATGTAAATATTAATTGATCTGTAAGATTGTTTGCCCTTTCTTTGATAGTTTTAACACTTTGATTGAGATGAAGTGAAAATTAGGGGAGGTAATCGCTACGGGCATGTTGCCATACATTTAGTTTAGCCCCGTAAACGTTATCTCCTATAAGGCTTTCATGTAATGCTTCGTTCTATTCAAATATCATGATTTACAAGAAAACGTGCAGCTCATATGATTAAGAAGTTCTTTAACGATCAGTTCTAACTTACTGTTATTACATGCTGCTTATTATAGTGCTGTGTATTACAATGACATCAACAAAACCAGTTGAAGACCCACAAATCAAGCAAGGTTAGGTATTGATGGAGAATTGAACCCATGTCAAAGTTATTGATAAGAGAATATATAATAGGTTGTTATATTTATCAAGGAGTCCATTTAACATATGTGTAATAGAGTCCTCTTAAGCCGGTGCCAGAGGGCGTGAGTGGTGTTGCGCATTTCATTACCTCTAATGTACAAACTCAATCAAACCGAGTCTGCTATTATTATTCTTGGTTGCATTCGAATTCTTGCTTCCAAATGATCTTTTTACAGATTTTATCAACTATCATAACAACGATCTTAAAGTGCCGTGTGACGACTGTAAAAATATCCTCGTACAAGGATTCAGTATTATGATATTTTCTGGTGCTTTGGGACCATGGAGTCCATTCAATAGATGTTTACTAGAGTTCCGCTTAAGCCGGTGCTAGGGGGGCATGAGGGGTGTTGCACATTTCATTACCTCTCATAAACAGACTCAATCAAACCGAGTCTGCTATGATTCTGTTTTGGTTCCATTTTCTTTTTATAGATTTTATCAACTGTCACAACAGCAATCATTTAGTGCATTATGGCGGCTGTAAAATTCTACCCTTACTTTTAGGATCATGGAGTCCATTCAATAGATGTGTAATAGACTTCCGCTTAAGCCGGTGCCAGGGGACGTGAGGAGTCTTGCACATTTTATTACCTCTCATGAACAGAATCAATCAAACCGAGTCTGCTATTATTCTTTTTTGGTTGTATTTTATGCTTCTATAGGGTCTTTTTACAGATTTTATTGTTTGTCAATAGTCAACACAATTGTTTGTGGTCCGAAGATTAATAGTTTTGACTATAGGTCGACAAGCCGTTAAATAAGTATTTTATAACATGACCTCAGGAATACATTACAAAGTCTTTTTCACTTACCCATCAAGCATATGTTGAACTATAAACCTCCCAATAGACCAAACTATAGACCGACAATTTACGTTAGGAGTCAAGTAATAATAAAAGTTACATTTTGACAGTACAAACAAGACTTTGAACTTTAAAATTGTTTATGTAGGTTCAAGATTGTAAACCTTCGCCGCGATATCGGTTAAACGGTTCATTTTACACCCCATTATCTAAAAGCGGAAGTTATTTAGTTTACTGACACATAAAACGTAGTTTATATAGTATCTAAATATGGTAGTCATATCTGCTTTCGTAATTTACAATATCTTAAGTTGTTTATGAGATTTTATTAATACTAGTTGTAGTTTATAAGGCTTTGAATACTTTTACTTATCTAGGTTTAGAGCGTTTCTGCAAGTTGATATTTTTTATACATCATGAAAAGAGCATGGAACTTGACGTAAATTGTTGGATCATCTGGATGTACCTGGAACGGTGCTCGACTAAAGATTTTTTTATCTCAACTTGGTAGTATGTAACGACATACTACTAAATTTATTTGGCACAAATGTTTTTCCATAATGAGACAAGGTTTCGTACGCAACTCCCTTATTCCTTTTTTCAAATGTCAAGGTAACAGTGGCATGTTAAATCTCAATAGAATTTTTCTTTGAGAGTCATGTGCAATACCCTGACCCCCTAGATCATAGGGTTTCATCTGAAGGTCAAATCAACGTCTAGTCTTAAAATATCTTTATTTAAGCTCATGTGTCATTTGGACCAATTACATTGTTGGTGTACTTACACTAACCTCCGTTTGATATGATTATTTTTTTTACGTTTTTTGTCTCATACATTTCAACCATTTTCAAAATGACATGCAATCAAAAGTGAAATCAAATACCTATATTTATAGGTGTTATAAGCAATCAACAACTGAAGATTGTTTTTTTAATCCAAGTGTTGTATTATAACATATTACATATATAGTACAATATTGTTTATTCATTGATGACAGATAATAGATACCAGATATATCAAACCATCATGTTCTACAACAGCAAAGAAAATTAGTTGCCTTCCAGTAGGGGGCATTGTATTGCACGGTAATGCCTTATTCTTGTTTATATATATATATATATATATATATATATATATATATATATATATATATATTTGTGTTATAATATAATTTCATACTTATAAACTTACCAGTTACATAATGTATTATGATATGATTGTATTTTTACTGACAGTGTTAAATATGCAAATTTCAATATTGGGATATCTGAATGATTAGTTTGAGTTCCATATAAAGTGGATGAACAACCAGTGATTGATATACCTTGAGTTTTGAAAACCTGTCTTTAAATCACCTGAGCGCGAAGTGCTCAGGGTGAGCTATTGTGATCACACTGTGTCCGTCGTGTGTCGTGTGTGCGTGCGTGCGTGCGTCCGTCGTCAACAATTTCTTTAAACGTTATCTCCTCCAAAACCAAAGAATGGATTTGATGAAACTTGGACCGGATATTTCTTGGGTGGTCCTTTACCAAAGGTGTTCAAACGGTTCCACTGGCTTGGAAATAGGGACCAGAGCTAAAAATATTGAAATATTCAATCGACATCTCCTCCTCAACCGCTGGTTTAATTTTAAAATAATTTTTCACAAATGTTCCTTATTTAACTTTCTACCGAAATTGTTCGAATTATTTCGAATCAAAAATAATTTTACATAAATCGTCCCTGTGTGACCTTCTACCAAGCTTGATCATATTATTCCGATTCATTTTAAACAGTCTCTGGATTTAGTTTGCAAATCCGGAATTTTCGACGACTCGATTGCAAAGTAGGTCCTCCCGTGGGATTATTTTTTCTAGAATATTGCTGCCAGAGCGCGTGGTCAATTTCTCTGCAAGTATATAGTGGAAAATTAACAATTCTTCTCGTGTGAAACTGCTGGCCCTACACACAAATTGCCCTTGTATGACCTTCTATCAAGTCTGTTTTATGTCTTTTGATTCGTCAAAAAGATGGCCACAAGAGGGCGTGGTCACTTTTCTCTATATGTACATAGTGGAAACTTGAAACATTTTACTGAATGAAACCGCTGGCGCAATTTTAAAATGATTTCAAACAAATGGTCCTGTGTGACCTTTTACCAAGATTATTCAAAATACTTTAATTTGTCATAAAAATTGGCCGCCAGGGGGAGTTGTCAACTTTCCTCTTTATCTTTATTTTGAAACTTTAAAATGTGATAGTAAGAAAGAGCAAGCCCAATTGATAAACAATTTTACACAAATTTTCTTGTAATATGACATAATTTCCCCAGGTTCTTACCCCTCCTCCTCCGCCCCAGCACACGCATACTTAATATCTGCTCAAATTCATTTAGTAGAAACTGTTAAAATATTCTTGTCAGAAAACACTAGCACTACTTCAATAAAATTTCCCCTAAATTACATATTCCGAAAAAGAAACGAGGGCATTATGAAGGTAAATTTGGTTCAATTCAAATCGGGAATCTCTACTAAAGTGTATATGAATGTCATAAATATATAAATAAAATTAACTTAAAATTTTAGGGTGACTTGCTGCTAATTTATGTAACTATGTAGATACCTAATACTGACAGAGATCTATCCGTAAGTAAAAAAGTACAACAAAATTCATTTGATATTTTTAGCTTTGATGAAAGATATTCTCGATATATGAGGTGCTCAGTTACATTGTTCATTGAATGCATGCATATTTGCGTAGAATGTTGCACCGCCATTGGTCATAGTATTCTCTTATTATCAGTATCGTTATACCACATTTACACAGCACTCTTTTCATACAAAATATGTGCGATTGAAAGTGTTTAACAAAGACATTAAATAACACATACATACTTATATATACATGTAAGATTAAAAGGAATAGTAATTCAAGCAAGATAATCATTAAATTTTGCTCAACGTTACACTATTAAAGGAGAGCAATCCTTCCACAACACGAAACAAACCTGTAATTATTTTCTTTTTGTTTGTTTGTTTTGGATTTAAAGCCATTTTCAACTGTTACAGTATTTCAGATTTGTTATTTCATATAACATGTGTGAAAGAAATGTGTTTTCAAAGATTTTAAATGCGAAAAGTAACCTTGAATCTCTGATGCCTGCTGGGAGGGCATTCAAAAGCTTTATAGCCGCATGATTGAAACTTTTGTCACCATACTTTACTGTTTGACACCTCGAAACAACCAAAGAAACTGGGCCTTTTGCCGACCTTAAGTCTCTACGAGGCTTGTACATGTCCAGCATATCGACAATGTACTTGGGAGATTCATCGTGCATGGCTTTGTACATAAGTGTCAATAATTTGAACTCAGTTCGGTGCTGAATCGGAACAAATGCATTTCCTTCAAGACTGGTGTGATCGCGGAGTCTCAGTTATGATGCGGGTCGCTGTGTTTTGTACACATTAAAGTTTTTGCAGTGTGTCTTTGGAAATTCCATACAGTAGCGAGTTACAGTAGCCAACTTCCAATGTAACCGGACTTGGTAGCATCAGCTATGATGTACTGCCTAATGTGGCCTTTTTGCCGAAAGTTGTACATAACTAACTTTACATAGAGAGTTTACATTCTTATCAAATTAAGTTACATTGTTTATTCTTGCTGCACTTTGATACTTTATTTTTTTACGAGTTGTCAGCAATCCATAGTTTGTTGATAAATTATCACTATTATCTGCACATACATTATTCATAACTTTTACGTACTTTCACCAAGTTGTACATACAGACGACGAATAAATGCAACAAACCAAATACAGCTACTGATTTTTATTCAATGTTGTCAAACAACGAAACGTTATTAGAAAAAGATTCTCCACGGATGGTGGATATTTTATAAAATAAAAACACATATGTACATCAAAATAAAAATGTTAATATATCACAATGAATATATAAGATAAAATTCGATGATACTGAAGGTAAGAATCTAAGACCCTTGGGAAAAAAAAAAGAGCACAGCAATAAAACAATACAAAAAACTCTAGTTATTAGTTTAAACAGCATTTATCATTGCTTTAATTTCTGTTTAAATGCTAAATAAGGATATTGATATTTACATGAAACTTTCCTTTCCGGATATCTTAAGAGCATAAACAAGCGTTTATGTTACTATGTTTACAACATTCATTGTTCGAGAATGAAGATATCTTAAAAACTTTTAACGTTTCAATTGCCCTCTCGGAGACGTACAGATGGGTGTATAAAGTATATGTAGTCCTTACAAAACGATAAAATATTCGATAAACTTGGTGAATTCAACACTTGTCTACTGTATTTGTGCACAAACCTAAGATTTAGCGTTATCGGAATCTTTTATAGAGGCATTTTCAAATGTAAGGAAGACAATGAACGGTCAATTGGCGATCATAATAAAGATTTCTACAACAAGACCTTCCAGTACGATTTCTTAATGCAGTGCCTTATTCGAAAAGTGTTTTCTTACTACGACTGACTTTAAGAATGTCAAATTGATAGCAATGGAAACAACCATAACTACCAGTAAGTATATCAACATTAACACATATAAATTGAATGGCATATTAAATCACGACAGAACATCTTGATAAAATATTAGTTTTTGTTTCAGCAGAAATGTTTTCTTTGTTGAAAGGCTTTTACATTGAAAAACATCTAACTCAAAATCCACCAGAGTCCACAACGCATGCATTCACACTAAAGTCATATAAAATTTATTTGCCGTCATATTCAAAAGACATTCAAATCCGATAGATTATAAAGGTAGTGAATGAAAAAATCGATCATTAGGATGAAATATGAAAATATATTTACAATTTTAAAACGTTATTATGAAAATAAAACAAGTGGCAAAATAAGATGTTGAGTTCAATACATTTTTTAAATCTACGCGATAGAATAAAACTGGTTATAGTCACTTTCACTTCATAACACATTTTGTCGATCATATTTTGATATTGATATTTGTAACTAACTTCAAGACAAACAGTAGCATCAAACACCAGTACTGACTTGAGCGATATACCTTTAGACACGGAGTATGCTAAAATAATTGTTAGTACGGTCAGATATAACGTGCTCAGGATGTGATGTCGCAACATAAAGCCGGTCTCCTTCCACCAGCTTGAAGACGGCCCCAACAAAACTCGAAACTTCAGATCTTGATTCTGTCATATCACACCGCGACTTTGTGTTTTCCAAAAGTGTTGTTTCTGTTCCCGTTCGTGATATCAAATGGATGTAGTGTTTCATGGTATTGTCGGTTTCAGTCGTTGTGTAGTCAAGTTTCAATTGGATTTGCGAGAAGACGTAATAAAAGCCTTTCTGTTCAACATTAATTGTACCATTATCTGGTAGATGAGTTAGTCCTGACAATGCGTATGACGGTGAAAGTGAATTCCAGATTAATTTGAAGTTCGTTCCAACTTGAACTGTAAAATAATCCTTGTAAAAATAAAGTGTCCCTTACGCAGAATAGAATTTCGACATATGATATCTGAAAAATTCTAAATGCCATATACCTGTACTTTAAATGTCGATAATATAGATAGCAGACTTACAGTGTTAAACTAAAATGAAATAAACATTTTACGATTATTAATCTAAAACTGCAATACTAATATACCAGGTTTCCTGTCCGTAGCTAGTCCTGCAAGTTTTGCGACTGGTAGTTTCCCTTTAGCTGTATGACAGTTGTAATCCGTCAGATTAAGTGCACTTATTTCTGTAGATTTAAAATATTGTATAACACCACTTTGATTTTTACATTGAAATATAATTTTGTCCAAATATGTCTGTCTCTATATTTCTGCTATTCATCCTTAGAGTGGTGAATTTTAAGTTTAACAAATGAAATAACTGACGGACATGAACTAGAGGAATTCATATGAAAACTTAGAGAAAGAAAATCTTGCTATGTTAGAAACGATGGTTTTGAAGACAATTTCTTATTCATCACATCATGACAAATCTTTACTGTTACAAATGTTTATCAGCCACATAAAACTGTTCTATATTTGTAATTGTGCTATCAATTTGATTTGACTGACCGTTCCCGATGTCAACTATTGCTTTGTTTAATTATGTATTTTAGTCGTTTAAAGTCTAAGATATATAACAACTGAGTTGATAACTTTCTTGCTATATTAGATTCGTGCTGAAAAATAGTTTCTTTTAGTTATTTTAAGAAATTAAATTGGTAAAAATACAATCATTTCATGGATGTTTTAGTGCTCAGACGTAGAATCTTTCAATACTGCCTTCTTCTGGTGAATGTCACATCCCTACCAATGGCTCAATAGTCAATAATGATATATTGTTCACGAAACACCTGAAATAACTGTATATTTAGACCGATATCCAGTCATGCCTAATTAGTCATTCACATTGATATAAAGTCTGCATTGAAAATTAGTTGTTGAGATGCATTGCATTGCATATTGCGAATTGTACCATTTAGGGCAAAACGCTTTAAACAAATTAGTACCTTAGATATGTATGATGCTTAAGATACTTGTCTGTGCAACATGTTAGTACGTACCTAAAAAGTGTGTGTGCTTATTCATATTTACATACACTATAAGCAATGCAACGCTTTTCATAAATCAACAATACTTTTTTTCAAACTAGGCAAGTCTTATGCCTTTTTTGTTTGTTTACAATGGATTTCGCTTTATCAAAATTTACATAGGTTTTGAATGAAACCATGCGCACATACCTGGATTTATATCGCTGTTATATCTATTGGAAGCGACCTGAAATTAAACGATTTACAATAATCAAAGTAACTTGTGCATGTATACACACACCACAATCTATGACAAGGAAGAGAAAATCGAGATAAAAGTAGTTAGGTAAGATTTGTATAACAATACATAGGAAGTACGTTTACCTTTGTGATTAATTTGTCTAGCACAAAGTTGAAATCTCCACAGCACATCGTGACATTTTCCTTTTCCTTGTGTGTCTCTTTCAATCCATCCGGACACCTTTCTATTTCTTCCGTGGAGACAAATTTGTCACGTGGAAAACATAGTTGTTGTTGTTGTTTGGGATTCAGAAGTTCCTTCCTTGCAATTCTCCAGTGTAACACCAATGTTACTAGAACGACAAGTTCCCCGACAGTTGTACAGACTAATACAACAAGTCATCCTCTGGAGCACTGTGAAGAAACAATTATCGGACTGAATCTTATTCTTGATTAAGTGATTTAATGCATGAAGGGTACTAAACATTGTAATAATATTTCACTCGTACAGAACCATACTTGAACGCGAAGAAATATGAATAATGAATAAGCGAAACTTCATGTCTCTTCTTGAAATATTTTTCATTTGAAAAATAGACAGTAGCATGATAAAAACAAATACCTAGTAGATAACTCTGTATGTTTTTTAAACAGCGTATTTGTTAATCTAGAAAAATAATAAATGGATCAATGCCTCACAAAAAACTTTGTCGCCAGCTTTGTATAATTATTTACTGTCTGGCAGTAACGGAGCATAGAGAAGTGACAGCAATGACTTCACTCACTAAATGGTTGATGAATGTCTATAAAATATTTATAGTTATACACGAAAAGCTAAACTTAACATTGCAATCCCCAAATTTTACGAATTCACTTAAAAGCTGCTGTGTAATCAATAAATAAGTCACAAAAATATAGAAACGACTTGCTGCATACTGGAGACTTAGAATTTAAAAAATATAACGTAGGGAACACTGTGAAATATCAAATATCTGTACAGTCATAGAATATTAAAAACGCCAGACTATGCGGATCAGTAGTCAGTGCTTCTTAGGAGTGGTGTTAAGGAAGTTATTATACTAGCCTTATTAATTTATCGTAACTGGTCGGAATCATAAGCAAGATAAAATATAAGGAATGTCTCTTTTTAACATTTAAAATGACACCAAACGCAGGCACGCGTTGTGCAGGCACGCGTTGTGAAAATTTACACATGCGCAAAACCTGGTATGTCTACTGCACTTGTCTTTTTGCCACTGTACAGGTGAATAAAATAACATATGTGGCTTTAAGAAAACGGTACGATAGTTTCATATTTTATTCATTTCTTTTCAAAAGTTTCATGCTCTGCAATTTGATTGTGCTTAATTCAAAATGAAATTTAGAATATTAAAATGGTTTTGTTTTGTATTGATTCTTAAAACTCGATCTTAAAACATTAAATTGATATGATTTAAATTAAAAACCTGCTGTCATTTAATATTCATGTTAATTAACACTATAATAATTTGTCACAAAATTACAACTGCGATAATTCAAGCCAATAACAATGTGATTTAAGTTTCATTTTAGGTGATCCAGAACTAATATATTTTAAATAAAACACTTCGACCAAAAATTATGTCAGAGATCTAAGTAATTTGATATCTTATATGTGCAGTTTGATAATTGTCTTTGTTACAAACTTTGTATTATACATTTAAAATCCTTGACCCAATTTATTTGCAATGTGTTCGACAATAACACGCTTATACCTCTGTAAGTTTATACAGCAAAGAGATATATCTACTTTACACCGTTATGCTGATAGTTATGAATAGAACCTAGTTTAGGACTGAGGTCATTGTCGCGAATAAGTATAACATCTATGTTAAAAGTATTGCACAAACTCTCGTCAGACGAAAAATCTTTAAGTGTGCATTTTATCATTTTTTATATTAAATAATGCATATAAAAATGTTTAAATCTTAAATGGTTTGTTAATCTTACCTTTAGATATTCCACCATATTGACATTGTCCTAGATCCCGGTAAAACATTATTTTTATCAACAGCACATTTACACCTCGATCGATTTGTAGTAAATAGTAACATTATACCATTGTTTATTTAGGTCATCTCATTTTCCAAAAAGAACAAGTTGTACTATTTTGCTAAACATGAACGTGAATAAAGTATGTGATTTTTATGTCAGCTAACTGTTACTAAATATACATGATATATGTAGATAAACATTTTATTATTAGCCACATTCGTTTTCAAATAAAACATGTATGCAAATAACGTATTACAACCAAATGGACAAAAAAAAAATACTGCATGCTGCATGCTTAAATTCCTTCTATATATAATGTCAATGTATACCAGGTTTCATAAAAAACATGATGCTCGAATCAAGAAATCTTTGATATAAGTCATTGTGCTATTATTGCTTTGATAAAACTCTAATGAAATTCGCCTAGACAAATGTAATGCTGACACAGAAATTGCTGGAAAAGTTGCCGTAAAACGTAAACTGAACTGTATCAATGTGACACTAAACACAACAAAAACAAAACAATCATAATGTCACACGTCAAAATGAAGTAGGCATTTGAAAATTGAGAACATGCTTGAGGGTAGAAAAAAAGATGCTGAAAACCATAGAAAAAACACGATGGGATTCACAATATTGTTACATTCTCAATTGCTTGCGCGATCTAATTTAACTGACAAATGACATACCAGGGTAACCATGATAAAATAAAAAGTATAGATTTAGATCTAAACAATAGCTGTTACAACAAGGAAGTAAAAGACATTTGCCAAATAAGACGAAGTAGAATGTAAATACCTAGCACGATAGATTTTTCACGGGGGCCATCTTAACAAAATTTAATTATTTTATGTGAGGTAGTAACAAATCCTCAAAACACTATGATGCGTCGGAGGATATAGATTTGGCTTCGACTGCTCATCTGTCAATCTGTCTGTCAAAAGAAAATTTGTAATACACATGTCGCAAAAATCATTGAACGACCGCCATTGTGTAGGAATGTTATTCAACATTTGAGCCGCGCACCCGAGATTTTAGCAACTCAGAGCACATAGTGCTCAAAGTAAGCAATTGCGGTAACACTTTGTCCGTCGTTCGTCTTCGTCCGTCGTCTTCCGTAAGTTCACAATAACATTGTTAACACACTAGAGGTTACCCAAATGTCCAATTGTGATGAAACTAAGTCAGAATATAGTGTTGCGAAAATCTCGACAGAGTTTAACACTGGGTCATCTTAGCTCAAACGGGACTAGGTCACGATTCATTCTCGGTCTAAGACTGATCTAGATCTAGTTTTGAATTTGATTATCTTGGATTAAAAAACGAGGTCCTGAAAAAGGATCATTGTTGAAACTGATAGGGCAACATTTTTCTGCTGGATCTTGTGAAATCGTGTCGAAATATTCGCCATTACCAAACGTAGGTTAACTTTGAATCTGGGTGGAAAATTATGTCGCTAAGCCGAATAATAGAAAAGCCTTGTAAACACCCTAGAGACTAAATTGTTTACTTTATCTACATAAAGATGTTCTAAACGTTTGTCTTATTCAATTTTAGGTTAAATTTGTAACGTGGTCATCTATCAGTAAATTCAATCATGGAACACATTCTCAATGCCCTGGATGCCATATTTTCTACATGAAAGATAGTCATAACATTTCTCTTTATAAATTGTAGAACAAATTTGAAACAGGGTTATTTGGGATATAAAACTAAGACACTAGGTCATTCTTAACACTCATTAAGCCTATTTTGTACCTGATCTGCGTACAAATGCAGAATGTTTGTCTTTTACAATTTCTGGCCAAGTTTAAAACTTGATATATAAGGTCAATAACTAGGTCGCTAGGTTAAATCATAAAAATACACTTTTTAGTGCTATAGTGGCAATATTACCTGCTTGATCTATTTGAAATTGAGTCAGAATATTTGCCTTTATGAAGTCTAAATCAATTTTAATATTGCATTTTCCGGGATATAAAAGTAAGCCACTTTTTCATATCAAAGAACAATTTTCTTAACCATCTATATACTTATTAGCTTACATCTTGCCCAGTTTCAACATCATCCGACATATACGCTCGTAATAGCACCTTGCGTTCCCTAGAGAAAATCGACTTTTGTCGAACAAAGCATATTTGACCAAAGATGTATATGTTTCGGTCATCGAAACCTTGTTTTAAGGTAAACTTTGTGAGGAAAGTAGAATTTAACAAAGAAACAAATAAATACAGCACATATACGTAGATAACATCGATTTACAATAAGTTTCAATAATTTTGAAGATATGATTATATTTCATAAGATTTGCAGCCTTTCAGACCATGTTTCGTATCATGTTTCAGAAAGATAAATTAAATTCTTATACAAAAATTATATAATTAGTGCGAAATGATGAAGATGACAGCGATTTAGTGAAAAGGCTGACCTGGATAACCAGAGGCGCGCACGAGAAAGACCAGGTGTGGTAAAATAAACCAGAGCCGAACCTAACATTCCAGATCAAGCTACTGTAGTAAGAACTCTTTTAATATACTCTTTAATATACTAAAAATAATTTTACAAACAACTCGTAGCATCGTTATGGTAGAGTAATACTTCTTATTGAAACTCCGTCCGTTATTACGCGTTTGGAGTGTCATGACCTCATATTTGTTTACGCATGCTGGATTCCCGCGTTTCGTTTACATACGCGATCGAAAAGGTTAATAAAATGTTACTTGAATTTAATCGTAATGGTCATATACTGACATGAAAATCATCAAACATGCCAACATTATAAGCCGTCAAGATTATGTTGATTAAACGTATAACGGAATTTGCTTTTAAATGAAAGATACAAAAGAAAACAAAATCAATTGTTTAGATAAAAGATAACAGAGAAAAGTGTTTTCTTCTGCTCTAAATTAAAGTTATACTGACCGACCAATTTCAGCGTCCCGACCCTTATTCATTACCTGTTTAGTATAATATGGAAAACAGAATAGTTTTAAAGTATTATGTTGTTTGAAACCGACCAGTATTTTTTCATGTATGTAGCACTTCATTGAACATCATGTCATGATTTGCACTATTTAAGTAGCCGCAACAAAAATAAGGTTTTCAGAACAAAGTTGGTGGAAAGTGCCGTTGCTGCAAAATAGCTGAAGTCTTTCATTCATGAATTTAATGCATTTGAAAAAAAGAAATGTTCCGCATCTTCTATACCGTTGCCATACTGGTAGTTTGGATTACTGTTCTTTTGTGTCACATTTATTGTAAATAAGTAATGTCATTTTACGTGATGCGAAATATATATGTATTTAATCTGATAAAAGTCTATTAACGCTACTTACATTTAGGAAGATATAGTACTGTAGACAAACTATATATGCAAATATATGTCGTTGGGATATACTATGCTTTTTAAACACTTATAAAGATATATAAAACAATTTTGCCAATCTTATAAGTATTGTGTTTTCGACTTTCTGGTTCGCCTACGACATCAAGTGAACCCGTCCCTTATAAATATTTATAAAACAAGAACACATATCCCATTCAGGAGTAACACAGAAAGAACGATGCCTCCAGATTTGGCTAAAAAATCTTTCTTTCAAATTGAAGTTTGGTCTTATTATGAACATTAGAATATGAATTTTTGTTTCTAAAATAATTTAAAAGTTCCAAATCAAGAAAAAAAGATGACCGCGTCGGGAATCGAAACCCGGACCGCCGCGGCTGTAAAGACATTTTCCTGTCGTTGTAACCAAAAGCGCTATGGCTGAAGTAGCGAATAATGATTTCAAAATATAGATACATGTATTTATAATCGAGACAGTTTACATGGAGTAAAAGCGTGACAAACGCTTTTCGATTTTCATGGTAAAATGTAGTAAAAACAGCAAATTCTCATGTGCTTCCGTAACATAAAGTTTGTCAGCAATTAAGTTTTAAAGCCTTCTTAAGAAATATAGCATTTATTTCAAGATATCTAAAAAAATTTTTTTTTTTTGTTGTCGAACGATCTGGAGGCATGCTGCTTTAAGACAATAGCTACCGTATTAGATGTATAGCTTTATAAATATATTCAGAACTACTTGGGCTAATTATAGCACACAGATATAGAAAAAAAGCATTTAAAGGAACACAATCTTAGAACGATCAGTGGGAAATTTAAACCGGTAACATATGCATTAAAATTTGTAAATTCCAAACTGAGCAAAACACACTAATTTTAAGCAGGCCGTAAAAGCTGGATATTCTGACTATGATGGATTATTTGCAACATCAATAGGTCCGCTTGATAAACAAAATCACATTGTTATCAATTTAATGTCTTTCGTGTGTGGTTTAACAGACCCTTCTCCAAAATGTATGTCAAAACTTGACATTATTGGGGTTGTTATTTGCACACCCGGACAGATTATCAGCGCGGCAATTTGCCAATTTCAATTGGTAAAAATTAAAAAGATAAAGGGTGTTTAAAGATAGATTGCATGTTTAGTCACAACTCTTTACAATCAGACCCATCAGTCTGCTGGGTCAATATGAAGATTTTAAGATTTACAATTCTTTAAAGCACAATGGTACTATTTCAATGGTTTCTGCCAAGCTACTGAATATATGCATAATTATGATCCGTTAGGAATTATTTGTTTATACACTTAACATCTCGCAAGTTATCCTCTAACACAACATATTTTCTTACAGTAACTTTCTAACGTTGTTAACTATTTAATGTCACTAGGATGTTAGAATTACAGACTCGAATCGAATCGAATGCTATGATCACATCAGTGTTCGTATTTTGATAAAAAGTCGCAAAATACAAATTGATAATTAACTGCATTTGTTTAAGTTACTCGCTCACATTTTGTTGTAAATTTGACTTACGTTAAACTTTGTTTCAAACTGCATTTTTGAACATGAAGTAAGAGATAATGATTCCAATAAGAACTTCTTCAAGTAACTATAAATTAACGAACATTTATTACATAAATGGAGAGCACTTACAGTTTTCAAAAATATGCGTTCTAACTGACGAAAAATGGTGTTATTTTTGTATTATACCTTGTTTTTCTGTAATAAAATCAACTGCTTTACTTCAGTAATATGAATTTACGTTTTTTTAGATTTTAAAAAATGGGGTGTGGTCGTCAAATGAGTAACTCTATAAAATGGCTAAATTTTCATTGTCAGATGTTTCTTCTTTACACTCACAATTGATTTGTCTAAACGAATGCCAACTATCTGAATTGGACTTTAGATATTGGCAAAATACTCTTAGCATTATGTCAGATCTGACATAAATAAAAACAATTGGAAACCAGATAAAAACATTGGCAAGCAAAATAGATCGCGTGTCCTTGAAATTTTGAAAAAATATATCGGTATTTATTTACCTATTATATACAAATAACCCATTCATTAGTTGATTATGGACTGGATGTTCATTGTCCTACATAGTTTCATAAACACTTTCGTTTCCGATCAAAGTGTTAATTTAACAAATGTTGTATAAACGTATAGTTAAATACCTTTAAAGTTATATTGCCACAAAATATGTTCAGGTATTGTTTTCTTTCATGACGAACTATATTTTTATTTTATAATGGGACCATCACGTTACCTTGTTAGCGACATTTTAGATCAGTCTGATGGATCAATCACCAAACAACTCATTGATGATTGTAAAATGTCAAGTTTGGATGCTTGAAAAAGATTTTAAATGCCGGTATCAGATTACACAATCCATTTAGATAGGACGACATTTTCACATTGGTGCACCTTTTGAATATGCATGATTAAATTTTATGTTAATAAACAGATTACCAGCTTAGTTCACTGCGTCACTGTAAAATGAATGGAGGGAATTCCCATTTGCAAGTAAGTTTCTTTGTTAGATTGCCTACAGTAGCCTTTCTTCGCTTCAAAACAAGCACATGTTCGATATCAGGTATACAATGTCATACCAGACAAGCACACTTTGTAAAACATATAGGGAGTGATGAAGCCGTTCTAATGATACGAAGTCAGATTTAAAGTTCATCATGCAAAAACCATGCAAAGTTCATCATATACATGTATGAATTCAGAACCAGACACGTTAAAATTACGTAAGTTTTATTACATAATGTCAAATGATTCAACATTCTCAATGTAATGGGCGCATAACTATATTATTAGTTATCTAATATTTACAAGTAATGCAAGAATAATGATCAAACTAATAATATTTAAGTGAATCGCTGTATATTTATCTGAAAATTTCATTCAAACTTTTGTACAAAATAGCGGGTAAGTTATAATGTTTATCTACAATGCAAATGATTTTATACAAACATTAAAATGTTTTCACTCTTTTACAAAAAATATCTTATTTTCAGATATCTATTTCTAATGTGCAAAATCCTGATCAAATGTATTTAACTTTACTTAATATATAAATTAAGTTTGCATATAGAGCTACATTCCACAATTAAATGTCATGCAGTCACAGCTGATTGTTAAAAACAGCCATTGTGGTAGTACACATTTATATTGTATACATGTATATAGTGTTACTATTCAAATCTAACGCAAAATTATGTTAGAACACATAAACTTGTTAATTTCATGTTTACATAAATAATATGAAGTAATTGTTCATCTTTCTAAATATGAACCTTGTATCAAATATACATTTAAAGGTAACACTGAAATGACAATAGGAAAACATAATAAAATATCTACAACAAGACATTTCAGCGTTCGAGAAAAAAAATTCACACAACTGAGAATCGAAGAAATATGATATACGGAAAATAATTAGACCTGTCACAAATGTGACACAAAATAAAGCACTACAACATTAAAACACAAATTTTCAGTACACGTAAATTTTGAGCCCCGCTAGGTAATATACAACCTTAAACAGCTAGTTTTGCCAAACATGTACATTTAACATCGTAAACGAAGTCATTGTAGACATTATTTTAACCTAAACACCGCATTAAAACCCCATTAACGTCAATAATTTCAATTTACTCATGCTCATCAGTATGTAATATAAAAAGATAATTAGCTTTGTGTTGAGAAATATGCCCTTGCTCTTTCGCTGTGTATTATTACTCTTTCCGGCGGCATAATCTGTACATTTACAAATATAATTCCATTGTATTACACAAACTGAAATTACGATGTAACATTGAAATGAAACTATATGCATTTGCAACTATTCAATCAAAATTCAATATAGTTTAAAATCACGTTTCGGGAAATTCATTATCTGTCGTTAAACATTAACAAAAACCAATCAGCATTTCATGTTTTATGTAATATTTTACTGATGAAATCTATGAAATCTCGATATGACAATGGGATAAAGGGAAACATACTGTCAAAAAGATATGACAATTTGAAGAGGGTGATTTCCGCTATAATACAAATTGCTATATTGTATATTTCTAATGTGTTGTCACAAATTTCATTCCCAAACTGACAACTCCTAACGTCTATCTGTGTTTCTAATAGACAAGTACAAATTGCATTCACTCAACTGGGAACTAACTATTTATTTATCAGCTCACGTTAAGCATGTAAATTACAATTCTCAAAATGAATAATTACCAATTGTAATTGTCCAAACTTTTATTTCGCTCTTTCGTATCTATATGTCATTTCTATTTCGTTGTCAAATTTGTAATATATTTTCATGATAATCGCACACTGTTTCAAACGATATAAGCTGCATATACCTATACGACCATGTATGATACGAAAATATGTACACGTACTGGTATCAGGGTCAAAAACATTGAGACTTGATACAAATATTTTCTACATTCGGCCTTCTTATATGTCGTAATGGTATAAACCCTAGTCATAAGGATGTCAGTTTGAAGACTACCAAGACAATTTGTATGACCTGCCCTGAATAGTCAACATTTCCCTTCTTTTTTACTTGATATTTTGGGCGTGCCCAGCAGGAGGGTGACAGAACGATGGCAAGGAGCAAACTAGCAAACCGCACTATTACGATGTCGGAGGACAAATGCGCGATGCACTTTATAGAAACGTGACGTAATAATGACGAAGCACGAAAGCATTATAATGAAGCGCGAAGATACGATGTCGACGGTCACTATTGAAACATCACCCTTCACCGCCACGACCCTAACAGTACATCGCAGTTTGAAGCATATCACTGTTCGCCTTCCAAAAGTTAAAATGAACCGGTATTTCTGTTTCTTTCTTCTTTGTAGTCCGCAAAATGATATTAGAGAAACTCTTTTAAATTCGATGTCTTTCATTCTAACTTGTTTACTTCTACGATTTCAAACTGTTATTTACTTATATCTGTTCCATATATCTACTATATGAAACTTCACACAAGTGATCAGTACCAATCCTAAGCGTGCATGGTGCATTTAACGTTCTTTTAGATAAATATTCTGCATAGTTATGGGACTTTGTTTTTTATTACTATACTGTATACATACAGTCTATATACATACAGTCCACATAATTATGCGATCTTGTGTGCGTCAAATTGCAATGTACTGTGTCAGTGCATGCGGGGGTACATTCATCACCTTTAGTAATAGCTCTAGTGTTTAGTTTGTCTTGGCTGCATTGTATCTTATTTATGTTTAGTTTGTCTTGGCTGCATTGTATCTTATTTATGTTTAGTTTGTCTTGGCTGCATTGTATCTTATTAATATTTAGTTTGTCTTAGCTGCATGCTTTAGCAAATATCCTAGTTAGTTTAGTTTTAGCTACTCTGCATGTGTGATATATGTGTTTCTGTTTGTTTAAACAATACTATCATGTCTTATTTCCACCCTGTATGGTAGCTGCTGATCGCTTTACCTAAATCTGTTTATGGAAATTTTTATTCCGCAAGTTTTGTCCAATTTTTATAGATGTAGTCTTACACTCCTTTTATGACCAGCAGATACTACACAGGTCTTAGCTTTTGTATAAAATTGTCTTCATTTTTCACTGTTTATAAGTATCTTTTAGAAATGAATTTCTTAAGTAACTGATGTGCTTACCTGTATCACTATGTTGTAATATATGTCTTTCAATTAATTTTTTAGGTTTGATACACAGGTTTTAATCTGAAGAACTTAATTTTAATATGTGTTAATGGTGCTTTTATTTACAGTTTGTTTTGTTTGTATGTTATAGGATAATATGTTTATGTCGGATACAAGCTTCAAGCTTATGTTGTAACTTTTATCTATAACCGACGTTAAATAAATATTATCTTATCTTATCTTATCTACTACTTGCAGGTTGACGGCTGACATGCATAATATATAATGCAAAATAACGATCTAAAATTAGCATCATTGATAAAAAATGTGTTTTATGGATGAATTGTTATACCTAGAAGTTTCCGTTTGTAATACACTAATGATAATATTTGATATATGGAAGAAAAAAATTGCATTTGGGTGAATGTAATTTGTTACCATCAAATTGCAACATATAACTTACATAATTATACTGGTGTAAGAAATTGACATTTGCATATATGCATACTCTTATTTCCGAGTTGCAACAATCAGTTTAAACACACGAAAGTAAGAAGTTGTCATCTTGGTGAATGGAGCTTGTAATAACCAATTTTAAATAAGTATTATAGCAATTTGTATTTTTGCAGATAATACCTTTTATAATACTTAGATACTCTGTACAAATGTAACAAATGTGTTGATTCTTATTTGAAGTACGCCCTTTTAGCTCTAAGACCTGTAATTGACCAAAAGTTGGACTTCAGACGCTATGTATGCTGAAATAATTGTTATTATAATCAGAAATCAGATGTTCAGGATGTGATGTCGCAACATAAAGCCGATCTCCTGTTTCCAACTTGAAGACTGCCCCAATTACACTTGTAACCTCAGATTCTAATTCTACAAGTTTACACTGTGGCCTTGCATTTTCCAAAAGTGTTGTTCCTGTTCCTTTGTTTGATATCAGATGGATATAATGTTTCATTGTATGGTCGGGTTTAGTCATTGATTGGTCAAGTTTCATTTTTATTTGCGAGAAGACGTAATAAAAACCTGTCTGTTCAACATAAATAGTACCATCATCTGGTAGATGAGTTAGTCCTTTCACTGCGTATGACGGTGAAAGTGAATTCCAGCTTAATTTGAAGTTTGTGCCAACTTGAACTGTATATATAAACAAATTGTATCAATCCTCTTTCTAACTGTAAAAATATAACTACCTCCACTATTGTCATACATTGTTATGTAATAGAAGGGCAATTATGCATGATACAAGTTTGCGTTGAATACAGTTTAAATTTACCAGAAATATATTATTACTTGTGGCATAAATACCAGATTTACAAAATGTAAAATTATCACTCAGTAAAATCCAAATCCATTTTACGAGTAACAATAGAAAACAGTAATATACCATGTTTTCTGTCTGTAGCCAGTCCTACAAGTTTCGCGACTGGTTTCTTCTCTTTAGTTTCAATACAGTTGTAATCCGTCAAATTAAGCTCAGAAGTTTCTGTGTGGATTTCGAATATATTATCTCAAAAATGTTTTAGTTTACGTAAAACTAAATAAATAATCATTTGTATAGTTACACATGTTCCTTATTGTGTAGTTCTCGATTCAGAAAAATGTCAAGAAAATACGTAAGAATACCTTACAGTTTATAATGTTATCTGGATTTCTATATTGGCTTGCGCTCTAAAATGTCAATTCACCGTGCTGTGTATATCATTCACTTAAGCAAGAACTATTTGATCAAAGAATCAATGTATCTTTATCTTGCAATATAGTCGTACGAAACATTGTCTACGTAAATATTGCCTTCTTCTCTTGAACATAAAATCAAATCCGATGGCTCAAGAGTAAATAATTGACCTAAAATCTGCCTTGAAAACTGGACTTCAAAGAGACATATTGAAATTGCCATCTATTAAGACAAACCGCTTTTGAATATTTTTAAGTAGAGAATATAACTAGATCCATGTTCAAACTATTGCTTGAACATGGATATGCACATACACTGAAAGCAATGATTATTCTTATAATAAGGCAACTCTTATGTCTTTCAAAAATTAGTATTTGTTGTATTGACAGATGAACTACAGTTCAGTTGTGTTTGTGCTTAATAGTTTTCATATTATTAGAACTCGCATCGGATTTTGAATGAAACCAAACAAACATACCTGGGTTTGTATTGCTGTTATATCTGTCAGAAGCGACCTGAAATGATACAAATTACAATAGTGAACGGACCCTGTGCACATTTACGAGATCATAACAGTTGTAAATTAAAAACAAATGAAGAGACTTTAAAAGAGAAAATAGGAGTCAGGATAATTCAATATCACAATACAAGTAAACAAATTTACCTTTGATACAAGTTTGTCAAGAACATAGCTAGAATTTCCGCAGCACATGGTGACATTTTTGGCTTCCTTGAAATCCTCCTTCAGTCCATCCGTACAACCTTTAGAATGAAATTTGTTTTGTGGAAGACACATCTCTTGCTGTTGGGGAGCCATCCGTTCATACCTCACTACTCTCCAGTATATGACCAATGACATAAGAACAACAAGCTCCCCTACTGTTGCACAAACTAACACCGTGACGATGATACATCTTCTTTTGTACTGTAATTACAGATACCCAACGTATACTTAGTTGAATTTAGTTTCATATAATAAAAGTATTATTTTTCCGTTACATGTCTTTTGTAGTGACTGACATGTTCATAAAGTATAGGTTATGTGCAAATGCAAAGTTAACGCTTTCCTCTGTGCGCACGAGTATAAACTATAAGTATAAACTTCATTTTCAACTCGCATAAGCTATTGCAAATTTCTGCTAATGAATATAAAGACATGTAGCATAGCAACACAGTACATTGCCTTTATGCTATCCACCTGCATACCCAAATAATGAGAGCCAGATCTACGAATGCTTTATATGACGATTGGATAAAAGACAATGTGTTTGAACTCGTTCGTCCTCCACCTCTGGTTCATGAGAAGACTTTGCGGTTACTTGCAGAAAACAGGTTAGTACTGGTACAGAATCCAGAGACACTAGTTAGTTAATTGCCCTAAGTTACCTGAAATACTGTTGTAAAAACGGCGTTAAACCGAAAAAAAGCAACAATAACAAAAAAAGAAAAAAAAAAAAAAAAAAACAAAAAAAAAAAAAAAAAACAACCCCCCCCCAAAAAAAAACAACCAAAAAAAAAAAAAAACAACAAGAAAAAAACAAAAACAAACAAAAACAAAAACAAAACAAAACAATTTCCCTCTGCCAATACTAAGTGCATTGATAACGGTAATCATAGTACATGTATCATCAATTTGTATCTCGATCACAATATATAACGACATTGCACGCAACTCGCTGCGGTATACGGATGATTTCATTTCTGTTTGCTTAACCTGTTTTTCTATTTGCACAAATAAATGCAGTATTCCTTGACCTTTTCAAAGATAGTAGACACAATTTATTACCATCTGGCAAAATGACAAAATGTTTTTCCATAGTGCGAAATAAAGTAAACCGAAATATCAAGTTTCATAAAAGTGGTAAATGTTTCTAATCTATTTTAAATATCTGAGCCTCTCTGTAATCATTTTAACATCTCCAGTATTCAATAAGCTTTGTTTGCACGAAGTGATTTTGGCCTCTGTCTAGAACATTGAAGCATCTATGAGTTCACACAAATTCAACAGAGCACAAGTTGAGTTCTGTAGAAAGGTAACGATCAATTGATGACCTCAATTTCATTTCAATAGAGCACAAATTAAAGTAATAATGCACAGAAAAACTTGCAAAAGGCTTGCAATAGAACAACATATGGAATGTTTTAATGCACATAACAGCTAACAACAGGCACGTAATAATAGAAAACTGAAATGAAATGAAACTTGTAAAATGTACATAACAGAAACCAAAATAAACACAATAACTAAAGAGTAAATCACACATAAAATGAACAGAACGACTAATAAAATGTAGTCTAAGAGAACAACTTGCAATTGTACCCAAAAAACAGAAGTACGAAGAAAGAAATGCATACACAGAACAACAAAGAAAGGAAATATGACTATTAAACTAATGCACAGAACAATTTTCAAAATACACAGAACACTTTTATAAAACGTACAGAACAACTTTTAAAAATTTACAAAATGCACACAACAACTTGCAAGGTGTACTGAACAATTTGTAAAAAGTGTTCTGAAAATGCACATAACATTTTTTTCTCCATATTTTACATATGTTCAAGAAGATGCAGTCTATACATACTTTTTTATTGAATACGCATGCAAAGTTACAGTGTCTTCATCCGCATTAACAAAAAAGGTAAAATGAACAACAATTAAACTTTACAAAATATAAACTATAATCAGCTTCTAAAATAGTTTCTTGTATCATATTGTGCAATACATAGTTTGAATAATCTAATCTTACCTGTAAATGCTCAACCATGATCACTTCATATTTTGCAAATATATTAAACTACGCAGATAACGCTCCGCCGGGTAGAATTGATTAAAATGTAAATAAGCGTTTCATTGGTGGTAAACGTTTCAAGGACTCTATGGTGTATTTATGGTAAAATGTTTTGAATAACATTACTGTGTTAATGACCGACAATTGTTAAAAAGAAGAAGTTGTTTACGTTGGGTTTTTATGTCATACTTACAAAGCTGTAGGTCATACGGTGACTTTCGGAGTAAACCTCCTGTGTAGAACCACCGATCTCAAACTAGTTGAATGGCTTCCTTGCATCTCGAATTAAAGAATTCTACACCACAAAACAAGGTTTCGAACCCACAGTGGCTAGGGTTAACTCATATTTACGAGGTGTATCTCCGACCGATCGACCGCCTGATTAGCGATAACATCAAAGAATAAATATATTTAAGCAATTAACGTATGATATTGGTCATAGGATATAGACTGGTTCAGTTCACTTCATTTAATCATAAAAATGTAAAAAGATATATCATAGTCTAAGAGCTAGTCTACCTTTTCCTCATTACAGACGTTACATTTTGACAGTATTTGCCTAGCAAAACATGAAACACTGGAAGTTACTCTACAATAACGTCGCAGTTATAATAAGGGAGTTATGCCATTTCAACGAGACATAAGAAGGAATGCGCTTAAGTTGAAATTATTAGGTTCCGTTTGGGTTACGTTTTGACATTTGTTTAATATAAAATTCAGCATAATCCCCATAGAATGCGTATTTTACTTTTTTGATATTTTTGTAACTTCTTTCTTTGCAAACCATCAAAAACGACCACAGACGTCCATTTTTGATGAACCGCGATATCACGTCCGTTAGACGGTTTTCGTTAATCGTTCTGTTCATTAAGAATCGATTTTCTTTTACTCATCATATTTTTATTTAAAAATGTCTTTAAAGTGGTGTATAATTTGTGGTGATCATTTTAAAGTAAAAACCGATTTTTTCGTTAAAGTGACATCAGAGCGACATATATGACGTTGAATTTTGAATAAAAAATTTGTTTTTATCTTGTCTCATGTGAAACCCAAACGATAGAATTTGAGAAGAAACTATCATGATGATAAAAACTTTATTATCTGTCGATTGAAGGAATAAAATTATGGGGTCACTGAATTCATTTTCGCGTAAATTTACATTACGCTAACCCTATGCCCAAATCACAAGATAGCGCAGTTGAGTATTTTTCCAGTATCTCCTCTCTATTTTATAAATTTCTTTTTTTTCTTAGTACAATTAAATTATAATAGTCTTTAAAACTCTGCCACCTTCGGCGAAATCATTTCAGTGTAGAACTCAGATTTTAATGTTTAAATTATTCAATTTAAGAAAATGCGACAAAATCGACATCACATTACCGTTGCCCTGACTAATATTAGTCTATCCCTATCCCAGATGAAAAGAAACTGCGTAATTCAATGGATTTTCTTATGTCTTGTGATAAAAACTCATTTAATCAAAGGAGTCCATTACAACTGAGCAATGATTTCATTCAACGTTAAGATTGAATGATTTATCTCGCAAATTAATAATAATTAATACATGAACAGTCATATATCGATGCAAATTTACAAAAATAAATTAGAATGCGACAGAATATAATTAAAATTCTCCATTTGAATTATATCAACCTTTTAATTTTAACAATTTCTTGTAGAGAATTCCATCACAGGCCGCTATTTCCGTGACGTATTATCTGTGCGAAAAAATAGATACATAAACAACTTAAATTTTATGGAGGCAAACAAATATAATACAACACATGCTCTTCTTGCATTTTTACCAATATCTAACTTTATTTTAACCAACTTCATAAATTTTCGGTTTCATATTTATGTACATTCTACGCCAAACTTGATTGAAAGGTACATGTTGGAACTGTGGGCGAGTATCTTTAATGCTCAAGTGAAAGATATGTGCTTCTTCTCGCTAGTTTCATATTACAGGAAAACCAAAATCTATTTATATCAACAGCAAACTATCAAATATGGCAAATCAAAGATAACACTTTGGTGTAACGATCGAAAAAATGACCTATATTCAGCCATCCTTGTCCCATAATGAAACAATAAAACTACACGATAACCGAATGTGCGGCTTTTGTCGCTGTGTTTTTCAAATAAGAACTGTATATGACTTAAATCAAACCAAGTACACGTACTTTAAATAACATCATGTGCAAGAAATGAAATAAAACAAACATCCTCACGTTTTTTCATATTAGGACTATACCTTATTCCTATGTAAAACTGAGATTGTCGTAACAACACGAGAAATGCACGCGAATCAAAGAGAAACTAATAATAATGAAATAATGTATCTCCGAGTAAATTATAAAGTATCAGTTACACTCAAAAGCATGTCCCAACTGTGTACTACAAGAAAATGCATAGCAATTTTCGGTGCAAGTATTTGGTACCGTAAGTCTCTCATTTTTGTACAATATATATACATTATATTCATCAATCAAGGATATGTCAGTGTAAATGAACTGAGCGTTAGTTTTCTAAGAAAACGTCGTTAAACTGTGTAACACAAATCACACGTGCACCGCTTATAAAAATAAAAGGAGTATTTTACCTTAGATAAATTTCTTTATTGTATAGTACGATTCACATTGTAGTCTAAATAAAGCATCACTTTTTTTTTTTTTATATCTTTCTGATCACTTAACGATCACTCACAATTACAAAATAAAACCAAGGTGTCATCAAAATTATCACTATATACGGCTTCATGGACATCAGGGCCTACTAAAATTAAATTTGTAAACATGCGCCAACCAAACAAATGATGAAAGATCGGGACTTTTTCAAAGATATGTTTTATTTCCTGTAATTTTCTGAGTTTAAACAACTCTATGCACAGAAGTTACGAAGAAGTTATGCAATATAGCTTTTAGTTTAAATTTTGGACCTATCTTTTTCCAGCCCAGCTACAGACATGTTTGTGTCACAAATCCTGCTTGTCCTCGAAATCAGTGTCAAAGGTTACTAGAACATGAATACAATAAATAAACGATCGCTTACTTTGTTCCTGTAAGATACATTCATATATATTCCGTATCAGGAATATTGACAATCATAGTTCGATCCTTTCCACGAGCATGAAAACATTTACATTTCAAACATGACGATTCACATATACGTTCAAGAACGTAAATTTCGTGCTTTCCGACCCTCATGGGTGTTAAACTTTTGTAATTAAAAGTATGGTGTATTCGACAAATCATTTGTAATTTCTGACGGTAAATGACATTAAGAGTATCAGTTATGTTAACGAAATTTAATTGAGTATTTAAGTTTAATACTTGCAACAGAAAAACGTAGACAGAATGGATCAATTCACAGGATATGAAAATAAGCGTGAGAAATTCATAATGGTAAATATTTTAAACGTTACTTCTATAGGTGCCTCCCTGACCGGGTGGCCCCCGACATGGGATTGAAACCTCACTTGAGGTGTAAATTTCTGAACGTAAGCAAGCCATCCAGCTGACTTATCGAAGGTTGGTGTCTCTACCTAGGTACTCGCCTAAGCCCGAACAAATGTCTGGAGGGGCACCTGGAGTTTTACCCCATCAACAAAACATGAGAAAGGTTAATTGTATAGTTTTAATGTAAACCCGATAAAATAAAGATATAAACATTGATCCCGTTTTTGTTTGTTTGTTTGTTTATATTTTCATATAAATGAATATGCAAAAGGGTATTTGTTTGTTTCAGTGTAACGTCAAATTATAAAATTACAATTATACATCAACAGTGAATGCCATATACATTATATTTTCACGAAAGGCTAATGCTTTGATTTTACATGTCGTCGCGTGATTGGAACGATGCTCTATCTACCATTTTTTAAACGTGGCGAAAATCGCTTCCAAAGTTTAACCCTCGTCTAGTTGCTTTATTTCTGGGCGAAAAAGATGATAAATATATATACTTGTTCCATGCGTTTAGTTCTTTCAGACTGTAAATGCTTTCAAATACATTTCGTTTTTACTTTTCTGCAATTATACATTTTTCACTTTGGAGATAGAGCAAATTTGAAAAAAAAAAAAAGAAAAGTTAAAGGTGTATTGCTGTATCGGGAGATAGAGCACTGTAAATTTACAAAATTGGACATAGAGCAAGATAATATTTATAACAATTGTATATTGAAAATAGGGCAAGAGCTCTTAAACAGTAATTACAGTCGCTGTACTCATTTTGAAATTAAAAAAGGATTGGTTTTGGTTTTAGTAACGTCAAACTGACACAATATTATACGCCATATTGCAACTTTTAAGATTTTCATTGTGGAGGAGGACTCTAGGTGCATTATTTTTGGCACGGGCGGATACCTGGGTAAATGACTTCCTTCGTGTCAGCTGGATGGCTTCCTCATATGAAAAAGCGAGGTTTCAAATAGTGGCGGGGAGCAGGTGTTCAAAAATCAGAAGATTTGGACTAATTTGCCATTTTTTTACCATGCTGTCCAAATTGTTCAGAGTTAACTGAACTACTACGCTACAGACATAATTGACTATTAAACTAGGCATATTGGTCGAAATTATTTGCAGATGGGTATTTGTAAAACCCTATCGTAGTATTGTGTTAAACAACAGCCAAAAAAAAATTTGAATTTTAATCACTCAGTGACCGCAATAATTATTATCAACAATAAACAACAGATCTTAGTCGTAACTATTCTACATGTATTTGCCAAATACAACTAGCTTTTCATTACGCTGAGTAAGATTTTCCATGTGTTGTTATCAGTTGGCATTAAGATTGGCATAATACTAAGCATTATAACAATACCTAACGACATTGTCTTTGCAATTAAATATTCTCAGTAATAACTGTATCTGCTTCCGGAATAAAAGAGGATCTTCCGGTCTGTCCCTCTTTTTTGCCGCTATACGGAGTTTTTACTGGTGAAAATCACAGCAAAAATTGAAGAAAGCGCAGACCACAGCAACAGAAAATCAAAATTTGTTCGTACGTACGAACAAAATTCCGAATAAAATTCACAAATTCTTGTTCATTTCTCACATTTTTAAATGCAATTTGGAATTTTGTTCGTACGTACGAACAAATCCTGGCTGTTCGTACGTACGAACAATAATCCATATTCCGTATTATTTTTCAGTTCTGACATGCTGTTCAAACAGCTCAGATTTGTTCGTACGTCCGAACAAAATTCCAAAATAGCTTTAAAATTTCTTTTTCATTTCTCACTATCATTTGTTCATACGTATGAACAGCCTGGATTTGTTCGTACGTACGAACAAATGAGAGAACTGAAAAAGAATTTATTCTGAAAAAAATGCAATTTGGAATTTTGTTTGTACGTACGAACAAATCCTGTCCATATTTTTTTTCAATTCTGATATTCTGTTCAAACAGCCCAGATTTGTTCGGACGTCCGAACAAAATTCCAAAATAGCTTTAAAATTTCTTTTTCATTTCTCACTATCATTTGTTCATACGTATGAACAGCCTGGATTTGTTCGTACGTACGAACAAATGAGAGAACCGAAAAAGAATTTATTCTTAAAAAATGCAATTTAGAATTTTTTCGTACGTACGAAAAAATCCTGTCCATATTATTTTTCAATTCTGATATTCTGTTCAAACAGCCCAGATTTGTTCGGACGTACGAACAAAATTCCAAACTGCTTTAAAATTCTTTTTCATTTCAATTCTCACTATCATTTGTTCGTACGTACGAACAAATGAGAGAACTGAAAAAG